>NW_027189128.1:5149950-5155555 GCF_040958095.1 Procambarus clarkii | reverse complement strand
CC
This sequence comes from Procambarus clarkii, assembly GCF_040958095.1. Taxonomy (NCBI): domain Eukaryota; kingdom Metazoa; phylum Arthropoda; class Malacostraca; order Decapoda; family Cambaridae; genus Procambarus; species Procambarus clarkii. The sequence goes on along the minus strand of NW_027189128.1, from coordinate 5,155,553 downwards.
GGATGGTATCACAGTGAACCCCTGGAAGAATGGCAAGCAGTTGGTATGGGACTACACGTGCGTATCAACCCTGGCTAACACCTACATTAACCTCAGTGTTGCACAACCAGGTGGCGCTGCCACCCACAGGAAAGCAGCCAAATCCCGTAAGTATAGAGAACTGGATCACCACTACAATTTTGTCCCCATTGCTTCTGAGACACTCGGCGCCTAGGATAAAAGTGCTACCAGTTTTTGGAAGGAACTGGGTTCTAGGCTCATTGAAACAACAAGGGACCCTAGAGCTGCCAGCTTTCTTTTCCAGCGCCTCAGCGTGGGAATACAGAGGGGAAATGCGCACTGCATCCAGGGTTCCTGCCCGCCATCTGAGGAGCTGGAGGAACTCGACAACCTATGATAACCATCTTTGTAACCTATATGTAACTCCTTTTTTGTAACAAGGTTCAAATAAAGCAAATATATATGTGTACATATAAAAGAATGGGGGTGGTAGGAGAAGATAATATTAGTGTTCAGTGAGAGACCACAAGGTCTCCTCTGAATACTTTTTATTTTCTTCTCCGATGCTATGGGTCCCCACATTGGCACCAGAGGTGGTACCCTCACTTTATATATATATATATATATATATATATATATATATATATATATATATATATATATATATATATATATATATATATAATAAAGAAGGGAGTACCACCTCTAGCTGGAAGAAGGGGGAGCCATAGCCTTGGAGGAAACCACGCATAACGCATTAGAGGGAATGTTTAGATCCCCTCCAATACAGTTTCTGTGTGCTTTTCTCCTACCACCCCCTCCCTTTTTTATTTTTTGTGCTTTATTATGCATTTGATGGTTACAAGATATACATGGGTATATCCCATATATACATGGGTATATATATATATATATATATATATATATATATATATATATATATATATATATATATATATATATATATGTATATATATATATATATATATATATATATATATATATATATTTGTTGCATATTGTCCTGGGGACCATTCAGGCTTGTTCGCATATATATATATATATATATATATATATATATATATATATATATATATATATATACACCTTCTGAAGATGTATTTAATATACGAAAGTACTTAAGGAAATTTCCTGTTTCATTTTTCCTCCGTGGTCTGACATTGTCACATTCTTAATCACGTGTTTATTTTCGTGATATACACACACACATTATATATATATATATATATATATATATATATATATATATATATATATATATATATATATATATATATATATATATATATATTTTATTAAATATGACCGAAAAAGTAAGATTAATAATTCTAACACGAATTTTCTCAATCTTTCGTACATTATGCTTCACTGTTGGAGGTAAATCAAAAATCACTTCTCCAAAATTCATTTTTATTTCTAGTCTGACGCGACACGGGCGCGTTTCGTAAAACTTATTACATTTTCAAAGACTTCACAAATACACAACTGATTAGAACTTGCGTTTCCCTGATTTTATATCTACATTTGAGTGAGGTGGGAAGGGTGATGTGGCATTACATTTGAGTAAGGTGGGAAGGATGATGTGGCATTAGAGGATATTAATAGGGTATTAAAAGTATCAACACAAGACAGAACACGAAACAATGGATATTGAATAGAAGTGTTTGTAGAAAGCCTATTGGTCCATATTTCTTGATGCTTCTATATTGGAGCGGAGTCTTGAGGTGGGTAGAATATAGTTGTGCAATAATTGGCTGTTGATTGCTGGTGTTGACTTCTTGATGTGTAGTGCCTCGCAAACGTCTAGCCGCCTGCTATCGCTGTATCTATCGATGATTTCTGTGTTGTTTACTAGGATTTCTCTGGCGATGGTTTGGTTATGGGAAGAGATTATATGTTCCTTAATGGAGCCCTGTTGTTTATGCATCGTTAAACGCCTAGAAAGAGATGTTGTTGTCTTGCCTATATACTGGGTTTTTTGGAGCTTACAGTCCCCAAGTGGGCATTTGAAGGCATAGACGACGTTAGTCTCTTTTAAAGCGTTCTGTTTCGTGTCTGGAGAGTTTCTCATGAGTAGGCTGGCCGTTTTTCTGGTTTTATAGTAAATCGTCAGTTGTATCCTCTGATTTTTGTCTGTAGGGATAACGTTTCTATTAACAATATCTTTCAGGACCCTTTCCTCTGTTTTATGAGCTGTGGAAAAGAAGTTCCTGTAAAATAGTCTAATAGGGGGTATAGGTGTTGTGTTAGTTGTCTCTTCGGAGGTTGCATGGCTTTTCACTTTCCTTCTTATGATGTCTTCGATGAAACCATTGGAGAAGCCGTTATTGACTAGAACCTGCCTTACCCTACAGAGTTCTTCGTCGACTTGCTTCCATTCTGAGCTGTGGCTGAGAGCACGGTCGACGTATGCGTTAACAACACTCCTCTTGTACCTGTCAGGGCAGTCGCTGTTGGCATTTAGGCACATTCCTATGTTTGTTTCCTTTGTGTAGACTGCAGTGTGGAAACCTCCGCCCTTTTCCATGACTGTTACATCTAGAAAAGGCAGCTTCCCATCCTTTTCCGTCTCGTAAGTGAAACGCAGCACGGAACTCTGCTCAAATGCCTCCTTCAGCTCCTGCAGATGTCTGACATCAGGTACCTGTGTAAAAATGTCGTCAACATACCTGCAGTATATGGCCGGTTTCAAGTTCATGTCGACTAAGACTTTTTGCTCGATGGTACCCATGTAGAAGTTTGCAAACAGGACACCTAGGGGAGAACCCATAGCGACCCCATCTACTTGCTTATACATGTGCCCATCCGGGCTCAAGAAGGGTGCCTCTTTAGTACAAGCTTGGAGTAGTTTCCTCAGAATACTTTCTGGCATGTCAAGAGGAGTACAGGCTGGATCACGATACACTCTGTCGGCTATCAGCCTTCAGCCTTGCGCCTTCAGCCTGAAGTCTCCAAAGGAATTTGTGGACTTACTGCGGGGCGCACGGGCCACAGGGATAAGAGCCTCGTTGGACGTAGAATCGCTGTTTACCAACGTACCTGTGGACGAGACAATCGGAATGATAGCCGACAGAGTGTATCGTGATCCAGCCTGTACTCCTCTTGACATGCCAGAAAGTATTCTGAGGAAACTACTCCAAGCTTGTACTAAAGAGGCACCCTTCTTGAGCCCGGATGGGCACATGTATAAGCAAGTAGATGGGGTCGCTATGGGTTCTCCCCTAGGTGTCCTGTTTGCAAACTTCTACATGGGTACCATCGAGCAAAAAGTCTTAGTCGACATGAACTTGAAACCGGCCATATACTGCAGGTATGTTGACGACATTTTTACACAGGTACCTGATGTCAGACATCTGCAGGAGCTGAAGGAGGCATTTGAGCAGAGTTCCGTGCTGCGTTTCACTTACGAGACGGAAAAGGATGGGAAGCTGCCTTTTCTAGATGTAACAGTCATGGAAAAGGGCGGAGGTTTCCACACTGCAGTCTACACAAAGGAAACAAACATAGGAATGTGCCTAAATGCCAACAGCGACTGCCCTGACAGGTACAAGAGGAGTGTTGTTAACGCATACGTCGACCGTGCTCTCAGCCACAGCTCAGAATGGAAGCAAGTCGACGAAGAACTCTGTAGGGTAAGGCAGGTTCTAGTCAATAACGGCTTCTCCAATGGTTTCATCGAAGACATCATAAGAAGGAAAGTGAAAAGCCATGCAACCTCCGAAGAGACAACTAACACAACACCTATACCCCCTATTAGACTATTTTACAGGAACTTCTTTTCCACAGCTCATAAAACAGAGGAAAGGGTCCTGAAAGATATTGTTAATAGAAACGTTATCCCTACAGACAAAAATCAGAGGATACAACTGACGATTTACTATAAAACCAGAAAAACGGCCAGCCTACTCATGAGAAACTCTCCAGACACGAAACAGAACGCTTTAAAAGAGACTAACGTCGTCTATGCCTTCAAATGCCCACTTGGGGACTGTAAGCTCCAAAAAACCCAGTATATAGGCAAGACAACAACATCTCTTTCTAGGCGTTTAACGATGCATAAACAACAGGGCTCCATTAAGGAACATATAATCTCTTCCCATAACCAAACCATCGCCAGAGAAATCCTAGTAAACAACACAGAAATCATCGATAGATACAGCGATAGCAGGCGGCTAGACGTTTGCGAGGCACTACACATCAAGAAGTCAACACCAGCAATCAACAGCCAATTATTGCACAACTATATTCTACCCACCTCAAGACTCCGCTCCAATATAGAAGCATCAAGAAATATGGACCAATAGGCTTTCTACAAACACTTCTATTCAATATCCATTGTTTCGTGTTCTGTCTTGTGTTGATACTTTTAATACCCTATTAATATCCTCTAATGCCACATCATCCTTCCCACCTTACTCAAATGTAATGCCACATCACCCTTCCCACCTCACTCAAATGTAGATATAAAATCAGGGAAACGCAAGTTCTAATCAGTTGTGTATTTGTGAAGTCTTTGAAAATGTAATAAGTTTTACGAAACGCGCCCGTGTCGCGTCAGACTAGAAATAAAAATGAATTTTGGAGAAGTGATTTTTGATTTACCTCCAACAGTGAAGCATAATGTACGAAAGATTGAGAAAATTCGTGTTAGAATTATTAATCTTACTTTTTCGGTCATATTTAATAAAATATGTCTACAGGAAAGACTGCTACCAAAATATACTAATATATATATATATATATATATATATATATATATATATATATATATATATATATATATATATATATATATATATATTAGTATATTTTGGTAGCAGTCTTTCCTGTAGACATATATTATTAAATATTTTTTTACTTATTAAATGATAAAGCTAATCATTTCTTTATGTATGAGTTCAATTTTTTTTTATTGGAGTTAAAATTATAATATGGAGTTATATATATATATATATATATATATATATATATATATATATATATATATATATATATATATATATATATATATATATATATATATATATATATGGTGGTATATACGGTGCGTGCGTACAGGCGTGCGTTCAGCGTCTCAGTGTGGCGATCCAGAGGGGAAATGCTTGCTGCGTCCTCAGTTCCTGTCCAGAAGCGGAGGAGCTTCAAGAGATCCATAACCTTTAGGCATTTGTCTTGTATGTTTTGTAACCTTTAAATACACAATAAAGGGGAAAAAAAAAGGGAAGGGGGTGGTAGGAGAAAAGCACACAGAAACTGTATTGGAGGGAATCTAAACATTCCCTCTAATGCGTTATGCGTGGTTTCCTCCGAGGCTATGGGTCCCCCTTCTTCCAGCTAGAGGTGGTACTCCCTTCTATATTATTATTATTATATATATATATATATATATGTCGTACCTAGTAGCCAGAACTCACTTCTCAGCCTACTATTCAAGGCCCGATTTGCCTAATAAGCCTAGTTTTCCTGAATTAATATATTTACTATAATTTTTTTCTTATGAAATGATAAAGCAACCCTTTTCTCTATGTATGAGGTCAATTTTTTTTTATTGGAGTTAAAATTAACGTAGATATATGACCGAA
>NW_027189128.1:4969950-5147450 GCF_040958095.1 Procambarus clarkii | reverse complement strand
GTGGATTAAGGCGCCCTGTAGTTACCAGTTGCGTTGCTCCTGGGAGTATGGGTTCGAGTCACTTCTGGGGTGTGAGTTTTCATTCGCATATTGTCCTGGGGACCATTCAGGCTTGTTCGCATTTGTGTTCCTCACGTGTGCCCCAAAGAATGAGGTGATTTGGTGAAATGCTATGCCCAAGATTACCATCCGAGTTGCCGTCGGGGAAGTGGCTCAAATAGCCTTGGCTATCACTTCCTTTTGACGGCCGTGATGGTCAAGTGGATTAAGGCGCCCTGTAGTTACCAGTTGCGTTGCTCCTGGGATTATGGGTTCGAGTCACTTCTGGGGTGTGAGTTTTCATTCATATATATATATATATATATATATATATATATATATATATATATATATATATATATATATATATATATATATATATATATATATATATATATATATATATATATATATATGTCGTACCTAGTAGCCAGAACGTACTTCTGAACCTACTATGCAAGGCCCGATTTGCCTAATAAGCCAAGTTTTCCTGAATTAATATATTTTCTCTAATTTTTTTCATATGAAATGATAAAGCTACATATTTCATTATGTATGAGGTCAATATTTTTTTATTGTGGTTAAAATTAACGTAGATATATGATCGAACCTAACCAACCCTACCTAACCTAACCTAACCTATCTCTATAGGTTAGGTTAGGTTAGGTAACAGAAAAAGTTAGGTTAGGTTAGGTTAGGTAGGTTAGGTAGTCGAAAAACAATTAATTCATGTAAACTTGGCTTATTAGGCAAATCGGGTCTTGCATAGTAGGCTGAGAAATGCGTTCTGGCTACTAGGTATGACATATATATATATATATATATATATATATATATATATATATATATATATATATATATATATATATATATATATATATATATATATATATATGTCGTACCTAGTAGCCAGAATTCACTTCTGAGCCTACTATGCAAAGCCCGATTTGCCTAATAAGCCAAGTTTTCATGAATTAATTGCTTTTCGACTACCTAACCTACCTAACCTAACCTAACCTAACTTTTTCGGCTACCTAACCTAACCTAACCTATAAAGATAGGTTAGGTTAGGTTAGGTAGGGTTGGTTAGGTTCGGTCATATATCTACGTTAATTTTAACTCCAATAAAAAAAAATTCACCTCTTACATAATGAAATGGGTTGCTTTATCATTTCATAAGAAAAAAATTAGAGAAAATATATTATTTCATGAAAACTTGGCTTATTAGGCAAATCGGGCCTTGCATTGTAGGCTGAAAAGTGAGTTCTGGCTACTAGGTACGACATATATATATATATATATATATATATATATATATATATATATATATATATATATATATATATATATATATATGTCGTACCTAGTAGCCAGAACGCACTTGTCAGCCTACTATGCAAGGCCAAATTTGCCTAATGAACCAAGTTTTCCTGAATTAATATATTTTCTCAAATTTTTTTTTATGAAAAGATAAAGCTACCCATTTCATTATGTATGAGGTAATTTTTTTTTTATTGAAGTTAAAATTAACGTAGATATATGACGGAACCTAACCAACCCTACCTAACCTAACCTAACCTATCTTTATAGGTTAGGTTAGGTTAGGTAGCCGAAAAAGTTAGGTTAGGTCGTCGAAAAACAATTATTTCATGAAAACTTGGCTTATTAGGCAAATCGGGCCTTGCATAGTAGGCTGAGAAGTGCGTTCTGGCTACTAGGTACGACATCATATATATATATATATATATATATATATATATATATATATATATATATATATATATATATATATATATATTTTCTGGTTTAGGGCTTCTATCCCTCTAACTATTTTCTTAGCATCAGGGCTTAATTGATGCTAAGAAAATAGTTAGAGGGATAGAAGCCCTAAACCAGAAAATAATAAATACAGAATATGCGGTCATATTCAATGAAACATGTTTGAAAGAAAATCTGCTGCCAGTATACACCAATATATATATATATATATATATATATATATATATATATATATGACGTACCTAATAGCCAGAACGCACTTCTCAGCCTACTATTCAAGGCCCGATTTGCCTAATAAGCCAAGTTTTCATGAATTAATGTTTTTTCGTCTACTTAACCTACCTAACCTAACCTAACCTAGCTTTTTTTGGCTACCTAACCTAGCCTTACCTATAAATATAGGTTAGGTTAGGTTCGGTCATATATCTACGTTAATTTTAACTCCAATAAAAATAAATTGACCTCATACATAGAGAAAAGGGCTGCTTTATCATTTCATAAGAAAAAAATTATAGTAAATATATTAATTCAGGAAAACTTGGCTTATTAGGCAAATCGGGCCTTGAATAGTAGGCTGAGAAGTGAGTTCTGGCTACTAGGTACGACATATATATATATATATATATATATATATATATATATATATATATATATATATATATATATATATATATATATATACATATATATATATATATATATATATATGTATATATATATATATATATATATATATATATATATATATATTTTTTTGAGATATATACAAGAGTTGTTACATTCTTGTACAGCCACTAGTACGCGTAGCGTTCGGGCAGGTCCCTGGAATACGATCCCCCTGCCGCGAAGAATCGTTTTTTCTTCCAATTACACATTTTACTGTTGCGTTAAACAGAGGTTCTGTTAGGAATTGCGCCCAGTAAATCCTCCCCGGCCAGGATACGAACCCATGACATAGCGCTCTTCTAGGTACTTTTGGCTTCTAGGTACGACATATATATATATATATATATATATATATATATATATATATATATATATATATATATATATATATATATATATATATATATATGTGTATATATATATATATATATATATGTGTATATATATATATATATATATATATATATGTGTATATATATATATATATATATATATATATATATATATATATATATATATATATATATATATATATATATATATATATATATATATATATATATATATATATATATATGTCGTACCTAGAAGCCAAAACGCACTTCTCAGCCTACTATGCAAGGCCCGATTTGCCTAATAAGCCAAGTTTTCATGAATTAATTGTTTTTCGACTACCTAACCTACCTAACCTAACCTAACTTTTTTGGCTACCTAACCTAACCTAACCTATAAAGATAGGTTAGGTTAGGTTAGGTAGGGTTGGTTAGGTTCGGTCATATATCTACGTTAATTTTAACTCCAATAAAAAAAATTGACCTCATACGTAATGAAATGGGTAGCTTTATCGTTTCATAAGAAAAAACTAGAGAAAATATATTAATTCAGGAAAACTTGGCTTATTAGGCAAATCGGGCCTTGCATAGTAAGCCGAGAAGTCCGTTCTGGCTATTCAGGAATTCCTGAACCTTGCAGGAATTAACCTCACTGAGGACCAAGTCACTCTATAAATCTGGGCATAAACTGTCATGTTATGTCCAGACCGAGTGAGATGGCCCGGAAAGTAGAGTTGGAAATTCTGTTGGACGACATATTCGACCTCGAGACACAAAAGAAGGTCACTACCAAAGATACCTTACAAGCAGAACTTATTGCAGAAGGAGGAAAGAATCGAGGCAATTACAGAAGCACCATACTGTCCCCCGAGCTCAAAGCGGCAGGTAAAAGCCTTCGTGAGAACAAGGAGATAGTTGTCAGGAGAGGTGACAAGTCGCCAATATATGTCATTCTTAAAAAAGACGAATATCTGGCGAAAATGAACATCATACTCTCTGACCAAACTAAGTTCCAAAGGGTAACGAAGGACACTACAGCCGAATTAAAAGCAAAAGTCAACAAACTGATCGAAACTGTGAACGCCAAGAAATCCGGACTCCACCTGCCAAAGATCATTGGGGAATATAAACCTGGATATGCGTATGGAAATGTCAAGACACACAAGCCTGGAAACCCACTTCGGCCAATCATTAGCCAGATACCCACACCCACGTACAGACTGGCGAAGCGACTCAACGGCCTGCTGACTCCTTATGTTCCTTGCGCCTTCAGCCTGAAGTCTCCAAAGGAATTTGTTTACTTACTGCGGGGCACACGGGCCACAGGAATAAGAGCCTCGTTGGACGTAGAATCACTGTTTACCAACGTACCTGTGGACGAGACAATCGGGATGATAGCCGACAGAGTGTATCATGATCCAGCCTGTACTCCTCTTGACAGACCAGAAAATATTCTGAGGAAACTACTCCAAGCTTGTACTAAAGAGGCACCCTTCTTGAGCCCGGATGGGCACATGTATAAGCAAGTAGATGGGGTCGCCATGGGTTCTCCCCTAGGTGTCCTGTTTGCAAACTTCTACATGGGTACCATCGAGCAAAAAGTCTTAGTCGACATGAACTTGAAACCGGCCATATACTGCAGGTATGTTGACAACATTTTTACACAGGTACCTGATGTCAGACATCTGCAGGAGCTGAAGGAGGTATTTGAGCAGAGTTCCGTGTTGCGTTTCACTTACGAGATGGAAAAGGATGGGAAGCTGCCCTTTCTAGATGTAACAGTCATGGAAAAGAGCGGAGGTTTCCACACTAAGGAAACGAACATAGGAATGTGCCTAAATGCCAACAGCGACTGCCCAGACAGGTACAAGAGGAGTGTTGTTAACGCATATGTCTACCGTGCTCTCAGCCACAGCTCAGAATGGAAGTAAGTCGACGAAGAACTCTGTAGGGTAAGGCAGGTCCTAGTCAACAACGGCTTCTCCAATGGTTTCGTCGAAGACATCATAAGAAGGAAAGTGAAACGCCATGCAACCTCTGAAGAGACAACTAACACAACACCTATACCCCCTATTAGACTATTTTACAGGAACTTCTTTTCCACAGCTCATAAAACGGAGGAAAGGGTCCTGAAAGATATTGTTAATAGAAACGTTATCCCTACAGACAAAAATCAGAGGATACAACTGACGATTTACTATAAAACCAGAAAAACGGCCAGCCTACTCATGAGAAACTCTCCAGACACAAAACAGAACGCTTTAAAAGAGACTAACGTCGTCTATGCCTTCAAATGCCCTCTTGGGGACTGTAAGCTCCAAAAAACCCAGTATATAGGCAAGACAACAACATCTCTTTCTAGGCGTTTAACGATGCATAAGCAACAGGGCTCCATTAAGGAACATATAATCTCTTCCCACAACCAAACCATCGCCAGAGAAATCCTAGTAAACAACACAGAAATCATTGATAGATACAGCGATAGCAGGCGGCTTGATGTTTGCGAGGCACTACACATCAAGAAGTCAACACCAGCAATCAACAGGCAATTAATGCACAACTATATTCTACCCACCTCAAGACTCCGCTCCAATATAGAAGCATCAAGAAATTTGGACCAATAGGCTTTCTACAAACACTTCTATTCAATACCCATTGTTTCGTGTTCTGTCTTGTGTTGATGAAATTAATACCCTATTAATACCACCTCTTGTTCTGTCTTGTGTTGATGAAATTAATACCCTATTAATGCCACCTCACCCCATCCACCTCACTCAAATGTAGATATAAAAACGGAGATGCGTAAGTTCTATTCAGTTGTGTATTTGTAAACTAAAGTATTTGAAAATGTAATAAGTTTTACGAAACGCGCTCGTGTCGCGTCAGACTAGAAATAAAAATGAATTTTGGAGAATTGTTTTTTGATTTACCTCCAACAGTGAAAAGAAATGTATGAAAGATTGAGAAAATTCGTGTTAGAATTATTAATCTTACTTTTTCGGTCATATTTAATAATATATGTCTACAGGAAAGACTGCTACCAATATATACTAATATTTATATTTATATATATATATATATATATATATATATATATATATATATATATATATATATATATATATATATATATATATATATATATATATATATATATATATATATATATATATATATATATATATATATATATATATATATATATATATATATATATATATATATATATATATATATATATATATTATATATATATTCGAGGTGGCAGCCGTAACAGTCGGTCGTGCAGGGGGTTGGGTCCCACATTTGTGCCCATTCAACAAGGATAACAGTGCCTGAGGAAGTCAAGAATCGACTCATGTCTGTGTTAATACCTGCTGAAGACTCTTAGTGGGTCGAGGAAGCCTACCTCTCCAGCAGTGCAACAGAATCAACTGTAAAAGGTGTGTTGTCCTGGCGGGAGGCGTGCTATGGAGGGGAAGGATACAGGCCTGGGTGAGGGTTATCTCAGTGCCTCCATAAATAACAGCCTCCAGGCGGGGAGGAGGCCTCATGTGGAGGAGGGGGGGAGTGAAGGGGAGGCTCACAAACCTGCTTGTATTCCAGCAGTCTTATAAGTGAATGTGTGCGTCTTTTCAGATGAACGGTGAGTTTGTAGTGATAAACATAATGCACCTGTGAAACTTTGTGCTAATTGTGTGTGACCGGGATACCTTCTCCCCCCCTCTCCCTAGCCTCCCACAGGCCTCGCCAGCCCACCCAGCTACCCTCTCCCGGCGGCTGACCCGACGACCATCGTCCACCCCACGACCACCGTCACCCCACGCAACCCTACGCCCACCGCCACCCCACGCCCACCGTCACCCCACGCAACCCTACGCCCACCGCTACCCCACGCCCACCGCCAGCCCACGCCCACACACGCCACACGCCCTACGGCTCCCTCACCAGGAAAGGGTGGAAGGACACATGTGGTGGGGTCAAGAGACTGGGTCACCAGTGTGCCAATAAGTGCTTGAAAAAGATAAGTTGAGTCCAGTCCTGTGGTGACTGGACCATTGTGAGTATCGTGTTGAGAGCACCACACCCAGTGAGCCAAGACACATTCACCAGTGTTTAGTGACAAAAAGGAAATAATCCAAGTGTTACGTGCCACATCAACCCTCCCCCCACCCCCTGAGTGTAGTGCCTCCCCCCCAGTGAGTGTAGTGTCTCCCGCTCGCCCACTCCACCTGTGTAGTGTCTCCCCCCCCCCTCCGTGTGGTGCAGTGTCCTCCGCTCCCCCGCCCCCACCTCCCACGATCAGGTGGTCGCGCCTTCCCTCCCCGGCCCCCCTCCTAGACCGGGCCAGCGCGCAGCCTCCCAACCCCCACCCACCACTTCCACGAGCCCACCCACCCCAGACATCTGCCCAGACATGACGCATAGTATAGGGGACAACCTCGTCCCCCCCAGCCAGGAGGGAGAGACAAATACTCCAGTGCAAGGTGACATTCACTTTACCTAAGGGGATGGCAGAAGAAGCCGCTACCAGCCAGCTCACCCCTCCCGAAGCCAATCAAAGGAGAGGCACATGCAGTGGTTGTGGGAACATCGTCAGCATCAACTCTGTCTCCAGAGTCATACGCCAGCATGGTGACTGTCCTGGGTCAGGGAGGCCTCCCGTGGGAGGAGGCAGCACTCAGGAGCCTGTTGCACCAGTACAAATCGCAACAGATTACGTTGCAACAGACGACCTGCTAGAGGCAATTAAAGCAACGTCAACCAGGACACTCACCCACATCCCAAAGGCCTCTCGCCCTTTTGCTGCAGGGAAATACACGGACCTCATCGCAAAAGTCAACAGAGGGTCAAATAACCTTGCTGCACCTGATACCATCAAAGCCTGGCACAATCTGTTACTTTTTGGCAATGCATGCTTAGGTGTACCAGACAGAGGAGGCAAGACACTGGCCTCATCCGTCAATAAAGCAATTAGGGATTTTCCGAGGGCTGACAACCTAGTCCGCCTCCCCAAACACACCAAACACCGCCGAGGCAGACCAAGTACGACAATCAGCGACAACAGAAAATTAGGTACCCAAGTCAGCAAGAAAATTGAAGAGGGCAATACAGTCGGGGCACTCAGGTTAATCACAAGTGAGGACAAAATTTTGCCCAGGGATGAAACCACAGCCCAAGCACTGAGAGAAAAACACCCCATCAGGGCCGTAGGTGGACCTCCCCCACAGGTCAGGCTCGCCCCTAATCAGGAACCTCTCGTCCTCCGGGAGTCAGAGGTTTATAAAGCTATCGTTTCATTTCCCCCGGGCTCCTCAGGAGGCTACACAGGGGTAAGACCTCAACATGTGAAGGAAATGGTGAACCCTGTTCTTGGCCCAGCTGCAGAAGCGCTCCTGACAGAAATCACAACGTTTGTCAACAACTGCCTCGCCGGGTTAATCCCTGATGAAATCAAACCATTCTTCTTTGGTGCATCCCTATGTGCCCTCAAAAAGAAGGGGGGAGGAATCAGACCCATTGCCGTTGGTAATACCCTTCGCCGCCTAGTTGCAAGGGCTGCTGTCAGAAGTATCCGAACGGAAGCAGCCACCATGCTGCAACCCAACCAGCTGGGGTTTGGAGTCCCCCAAGGCTGTGAAGCAGCGGCTCATGCTGCACGAGCCTACATTAGCTCTCTTACTGAAGACCAGGCAGTAGTAAAATTAGATTTTAAAAACGCTTTCAACTCGGTCAAAAGGGAAGCAATCCTCACTGCAGTCCAGGAACATTGCCCAAGCATTCTCCCGTTTGTGTCAGCAGGCTACAGCAAAGAATCAACCCTCCTGTTTGGCAAACATGAAGTCACCTCAGCAGAGGGAATTCAACAGGGTGACCCACTTGCACCGTTCCTCTTTTGCATAGCGGTTCGAGAAATTACAACCAGACTGTCCAGCGAGCTCAACATCTGGTTCCTGGATGATGGCACTCTGGCAGGCACACAAGATTCCCTGCTAGAAGACTTACAGCTGGTGAAGACACGGGGGGAGTCCATGGGTCTCGTTCTTAGCCCCTCCAAGTGCGAAATTATTGCATCTAGTGAAGTAATCATTAGAGCAGTGAAATCAGTTCTACCAGAAGCCTCAGTCGTTAAACCTACCGACAGCACACTACTCGGAGCACCTCTGGGCCACAACGGCATTGCTGCAGTCCTTGACGAAAAGTTTAGAGACCTAAAGAGGATGGAAGAGAGAATTGGGGACTTGGACTCCCACGATGCCCTCTACCTTCTCACAAAGTGCCTTACCTTGCCCAGGCTAACATACTTCTTAAGGTGTGCACCAACTTTTGGCAACCCACTTCTAAATCAATATGATGAGCTCCTCAGGTCAATATTCAGGAAGGCGCTCAACCTAGATTTAGATGACAGTCAGTGGGACCAAGCAACACTACCAGTGAGATTTGGAGGGATAGGCATACGAAAGGCAACTGAGGTAGCACTTCCAGCATTCTTATCCTCATGTACAGCAGCCAACGAATTGGTAGGGCAGATCCTACCAGAGCGTATGAGAGAGACAGCGGGAACTCATGATCAAACGTTCATCGAAGCAGCCAGACAATGGGACACCATTGCACACCCTCAACCCCGACCACAAGTCCCAAAAGACCACAAGCAGGCCCACTGGGATAGCCCCATAATGGAAAAGACTGTCACAGCAATGATTGACAACGCTGATGCTGAAAACAAAGCCCGCCTCCTAGCGGTAACAGCACCCCACGCCGGGGATTTTTTATTTGCTGTGCCCAATGCAGCCCTGGGAACTCGCCTCAGTCATGACGCTCTCCGCATTGGAGTTGCCCTTCGCCTTGCCGCCCCCATCCTCACCGAACATAGGTGCATCTGCGGAACTGCGATGGCAGACCAATATGGTCGTCATGGTCTGGTATGTCGTAAATCACAGGGTAAAATTGCAAGACATGAAGAAGTCAACGACATCATCAAGAGGAGCCTCGCCACAGCCCGCTGCCCGGCACAAAGAGAACCACACTTATCCAGACCTAACGACCCTCAGAAGCGCCCTGATGGGGTCACCTTGCTACCTTGGAAGGATGGTAAGCAAGTGGTATGGGACTACACGTGCGCTGCCACACTGGCCAGTACCTACCTCCACTACAGCACACGTGAAAGCGGTGGTGCTGCTTCTTTCAGGGAATCGCAGAAAATTATTAAATACAGAGGTCTAGCACACTGCTACAGCTTTGTTCCGATCGGCTCGGAGACCCTCGGTTCGTGGGGAAAATGTGCATTGAAGTTCCTGAAGGAATTGGGGGACAAATTGATCAGCGCTACAAAAGACCAGAGAGCAAAAAGTTTCTTGTTCCAGCGCCTCAGTGTTGCGATTCAGAGGGGAAATGCCTGTTGCGTCTTGGGCACTAGTCCAACTTCAGAGGAATTCGAAGAAGTGTTTGACTTGCAACAATGATCGAACCCGTCTGTGACATTCATCAGTGTTTCCCATTGTTGTGTTCTTCAAGAGATCCATAACCTTTAAGCACCTTTTTGCATTATTATTTTTGTATCAACCCATGTATATCTTGTAACCATCAAATGCATAATAAAGCACAAAAAATATTCAAGGAAGGGGGTGGTAGGAGAAAAGCACACAGAGAAACTGTATTGGAGGGGATCTAAACATTCCCTCTAATGCGTTATGCGTGGTTTCCTCCGAGGCTATATATATATATATATATATATATATATATATATATATATATATATATATATATATATATATATATATATATATATATATATATATATATATATATATATATATATATATATATATATATATATATATATATATATATATATATTCCAAGAGTATGACTTAATCAAAATAGAAATGTACTACAAATCAAGGGACCCAGAATGTGGAATGACCTTCCCAATCATGTTAAAGACTGTACCTCTCTCAACCAGTTTAAGATAAAAATTAAGCACTACCTAATAAATTCCCTGTAACCTACCCTACCCCTATATTGTCAACTTATGTCTGTTATTTTTTAAACAACGCTGTTTGTCGACCTAATTGTATTGGTCGACAAACCAATATTGGTGTATATGGTGGTCTACAACCAACTGTAAAATGGGTATGCTGTTGTTGTTGATTTAGGGTCGACGACGATGTAGGATGGGAATAGGGTCCACTACCACCTGTTAAGTGGGTAAGGGATCCATACCACTTGTAGGATGGGTTTAGGCCCACAACTCCCCATAGGATGGGTATGGGGACCACTATCATCCAAAGGTTGGGTATGGGGCCCACTACCGCCTACTGGATGGGTATATGGTCCACTACCACCCACAGGATGAGTGTGACGTCCTCTACCGCCTGCAGGATGGGTATGGAGACTACTACTGCCCACTGGATGGGTATATGTTCCACTTCCACCCTCAGGATGCGTGTGGCGTCCACTATACTGCTAACAGAATGGGTATGGGGGTCCACAATCACCCACAGGATGACAATTTTGTCCACTACCGCCCACAGGATGGGTATGCCTCCATTGCCGCCCACAGGATGAGTATAGGTACAGTACCGCCACTGAATTAGTATATGGTTAACTACCACCTACATGATGAGTATATCGTCTACTACCACCCACAGGATAGGTATGGGGTTAACTACCACCCACAGGACGCGTATGGGGTTCACTACCGCCCACAGGGTGGGTATTGGGGCCACTACCGCCCACAGAATGGGTATGGCGTCCACTACTGCCCACATGATAAGTATGATCTACAGATTATTCTGATATAATTTACCTACTTAAAATTATCTGTTAGATTAAGGACCTGCCCAAAACGCTGTGCGTACTAGTGGTTTTACAAGAGTGCAATAACTGTACTATGCTATGTATTCTCACAAACCCAATGTACCTTCTTGTATATAAATAAATAAATAAATAAGTAAATGATGTCCACTACCGCCCACAGGATGGGTATGTTATGATATCCTTAGCATTTTTATGCCAATTTGACAATTAATTTCAGTAACACGATCAATAACGCTCATTACTTTGTCATTAAAGTATTTATTTTGGAAACAGGTGTATTTTAGTTATCCTAATATAGAGCACAAATATCATAGACTCATTCTGTGAGTGATAGTTTATTGTGCACCCCATACTCATCCTGTGAGTCTTTGTTTACATGCACCTCATACTCACCCTCAGTGTGGTAATGTATTGTGCAACCCATACTCATCTTCTTACCAGTAGTTTGTGCAATCCATACTCATCCAGTGAGTGGTAGTATATGTGAGAACCGACCTGTGAAATTTATATTTATTTAATTTATATGAATTTTTAGAATTTATATTTACATTAATTTATATATTTCGATAGCAATTTGTATGACGTTAAGTGGACTGTATTTCTGCAATAATCTCACAAATCGATCCACTACACATTAGGGGGGGGAGTTATATTGAATTTATATATATGCAGCCAATCAAACTACAGTATTAAACTACATATATTAGTATACATTGAGGAGGTTCCTTATCTTATTACACAGCAGGCTTAGTCCACCAGATATAACTACGATGTAGACACCAAATTTCCTCGTGTGAGGCAGCTTCTGTCACCCAGTAACTGATACACAAAGTTTGCTTCCTCTTCTTGACCTGTCAAAAGGGCGCTAGCTAAAAGCCAGAATCCTAATATATGACAGCTATATCAGAGAAAACACAGTATAATGAATAATAAAGACCAAAGGCTTAATAATCAACTTTTTTTTTAAGAGGCTGTTCGCATTCTAACCGGTTCACCCTATCTACTGACTTTTATGGCCATAAATGATTAGATAAATGGGTTTCGGCAGAACAGTTCCCTTGTGATTGTTGACAGCGTGTTGATGATGGCAGACCTTTGGTTTCCATAACACTTCGTCCAAGAGAAATTAACAGGAGCCGAATTTGCTCCCTGCCTCAGGTCTAACAACAATGGCTGACCACTCCCTCACCACTGGCGCTACTGGTCTACATTGTCCAGATATCAGAAAGTGATAGAAGGGTCACATTTACTCTATTTTAATACTGATAGTTAAGTTAGTTAAAATAAGATGTTTTTAGGATGGTAAAGTCCAAAGACTAATGTATTTAAGAATAATTCCCAACAGAATAGCTGGTTAATTTATTATAGTATGTGGCAATGATATCCCATTTTCTATAGACGGAAAATTCCACTACAAGTTACATTTTCCATGGGTTAACTTGTTTAAACAATGCAGCAAAATTATCTGCAATTGTATAATATTATTAAATGGCGTCGGATTTTCCGACATAATTCCTGGGGGCTGCTCATGGGGCTCTGCTCAGAACAGACGAACACCGATACTCCTCCTTCGAATTATTAGATTAATTTGATGTTAGTAGTTAGTAATCACACATTTGTGTGTCTGTTCGTACAGGACGGATGTCCCGTACTAGAGTTGCAGGGGTTAGAAGTCTATGGCAATTTTATTTTCCTGTTAACTGTTGATAGCCTAAAATTCAAGCCTAATTACATATTATTTAACCCAAAAGACTGAATGTGATCAAGTACAACAGTCAAGTATGATTCAGGGACTGTAGTGAGTTCAGTGACATTAGATATAACTTGAAGCTTGTTCAGGTAACTGGTCACTGATATATAAACACTGAGGCACATGGAATACATCTTGATTAAATAATAAATGTATCAAAATCAGTCATCAGATTTATGGGGGTTAATTTAGTTAATTGATTCAGAGGATTGAATAGCCCATCATTAAACTCAAGTATGGTTCTGAGACAGCAGTGGGTTCAGTGACATTGGTCACAGTGACTTGTAGCTCTTTAGGCTACTGTTTACTGATTTGCCACTGAAGGCCTCATGAACTCATCTTCAGCTTTAAATAATGATATTAACATCAACCTCTGTTACTATAGTCAACTCTAATCTCCTTAGTATAATGCTACTGGAGAAATATAATCAGCTGACAAATTTAGATTTCTACTGGTATTGTTTATCTGCAGCCATAGGTCTCCTCAGGCTTAATACTGGGCCTGAGAGTAATTTACCTCCTGCAGAATTTAACATGGTAATGCCCTGATATTTAGTAGGGCTACCGATGAATCGATGGCAATAGCCTGTCCATACAAGGAGACCGAAGTCGGTGAGGTGATCAGACTTAATATTATCTGCCAATTTTATTCCTCTGTTTCTCAGGAATTTGGCTGTTGCTCTCAGACCTTGAACTTGTAGGTCTACTGGTATTTTATCCACCACAATGCCTTTTGCTCCACAGACGTACCTGCCTAAACGTACTGATGGTTGTACCACCAGGTAGACTTGAGGTCCTGCATCTGTTACAAACCCTGAGATATTGAATGACGTCTGGGCTACAGGCCTTAATTGTAGTTCATCTTCCATCTTTTTAGTGACATGTTCTCTGGGACCCTTGGTCAAAAAACCCACGGGTATGGACCTTGGCCCTCTTATTCAAGATGGTAATTTGGGCAGTAGGCAAAGTCGTATTACCTTTAGACTTCGCTGATTGGACACTCGTTGTTTGTTGCACCTTGCAGTACTGTACTGTGGTGGGAATGCTATCTTCCACCTTGGGGTTTGGAGACGTTGTTTTGATGTCTCTGCACAATGCTGCATGGTGCTGACCTTTGTTACACCTATTACAGGTGTGTAATTGGATCTCACAGTCCTTCATGTAATGTTTCCTGAGGCACCTCGTGAAATGTTGCAAATCTTTGAGTCGCTCAACACGGGCGTAACTATCAGGAAAATTAGGGCAGTGGTACATTGAATGTTTCTCATTGCAAAACAAACATGTTCTATAGCTTCCAGTACCCTTTGGTGTCACGTTCTTGGGTGACACAGTAACTATAGACTTGGAGGGTCCCACTGCATATACGCCCACACTGCCACTGTTCCACTTTGGTGATGAATTATATTGTCTAGATTGATTTGGAGTACCTTTGGTACTCTGTGGTTTACTATTATTGGTTTCTGAGGGTTTACTTGGTGGCTTTAATTTGTCATGTGTTCGTAACTGATGAACTACTGACTTTAAACCCTCAGATATTTCATTCATGGAAAAGATGCTTTTATTGTAATGAGCACTCATTTGTCTCAATACGTCCCTAGGTATTTTCTCCATGACAATTATTTTCAAGACCCACTCAGCCCCGTTTGTATCTGCTGTCAGGCTGAGGGCCTTGATCAGTGACTCTACCTCCAGCTTGAAGACTTGGAGTGAATCAGCTGAAGCCTCCGGTGGGGGTAAATGCAACAGCTCATGAACTACATGTGATGTTCCTACTTCTGGATCAGCATAATTATCCTTGAGGAGTTTTACTGCCAGATCATAGCCGTCATTAGTTAATCTCAGATGGGATACTACTGTTTTAGCCTCACCTGATAATCGGCCTTGCAAATAAGAGAATTTACTACTCTTTGGTAAAGATTGTTTTGAGTCCACAAGGTCAACGAATTTGTTCCAAAATTCGTCCCAATCTTCCTCGTCTTTTCCTGAGAAAGTGGGTAAATTAATTGGAGGGAGTTGAGCTTCTGCTTGACTCGTATTAGATGCAACTGTTGTTGTTGTTGTTGTTGCCTTGTTCTAGGCAATTAATTTGACGTAAGGCTGTAACGTGGCCTGAGTGTGAACTTCATAACTCGCTAGATCAACCATAATGTCGTCTATTTCTGTTTCTGATAAATTGGTGTTGGCAAGTTAAGCCACATATGTTGCTATTTGGCATTTGATTTGCTCAGATTTACCTGCAGCTGCTTGATAATAGCTTTCCAGGACAGCATAATCAACTGGTGATTGTTGTGACAAATCTTCACATTTCTTGATCTGTCTTGTTAAGTGGCCTTTAAGACCTGCAAGGGTTCTTTTCATTCTCCCTGCATTATCCATATTGGCTAGTTGGTAAAGCATTGTGGGGCTTGTACTTGGGTCGCTCATAATACTGAACAAGTACTGATGGTAGCCTAGGGTAAAATTTCTGCGCTCACTAGGCTGTAATCCTACCTCTACCGGAGGTTAGCACTTAAAATAAATACACATTATATATATACAATCATACACACTAATGATTTGAGTGATAAACCAGTGTCACTGGAAGTACCTTTAGGTTAGCTCTTCTATATCACCCTAGGATGGTATAGACACTAATTAATCATTCAAAGGTGTAATGATCATAAGTAAATTATTATATACACAACTCAACTGGAGTTGATAAAAATTACACCCAAAAATAGGGTCTGCACCATTCATTAATGGTGTTAGGTTGTTCAATATAGTACAATTAGACTATAGTAATAATGAGACTAGGATGAACAATAAATAGTTCAACTAGTCAATGGTAATAGGGGACTAGGTTATCTATAAACACTGGTCAATGTATATCCTACCCTGTTGTTGGTTGGCAATTGGTAAATATTATATTGAGAACACTAGTGCAATATATATTAAATAATTTTCTATTTTGGAGAAATAATATACACAATTATTGATAATAGCCTCTTAATTAGCCTCTATGAAACTTCTAATATTATCAAGAAGTATTAAATATTATTAGTGACCTCACGAAATAAACTCCACAAAATTCGTGGATAATCTCTCGCAAAATTAGCACCACGAAATCTGTGAACAATCTCGCGAAGACACGGCCACTAATTTGGCTGGCTTCAATATTAGCGCTATCATTTCACGGAATAACACGCCACCAAATATCTGTGGGTGACCCTGAAACCGCTGATGAAGCTGGACTGAGCTGTGGGGTTCCTGAGGTCGCTCGAGGGAGGCTAAGCCGCCGGTCATTGACTGGCTTTGTTGTTCACTAATTTATTACACTAGTTTATTTAATGAAACCACTGGTTAACTGGTTCATCCGGTACTAAGATGACCAAATAATGTGGGTTCAAAGGACCAAATAATCCGGTTCCGAAGGTCCTAAATAATGTGGGAACCGACCTGTGAGATTTATATTTATTTAATTTATATGAATTTATAGAATTTATATTTATGTTAATTTATATATTTCGATAGCAATTTGTATGATGTTAAGTGGACTGTATTTCTGCAATAATCTCACAAATCGATCCACTACACATTAGAGGGGGTTTATATTGAATTTATATATATGCAGCCAATCAAACTATAGTATTAAACTACATATATTAGTATACATTGAGGAGGTTCCTTATCTTATTACACAGCAGGCTTAGTCCACCAGATATAACTAGGATGTAGACACCAAATTTCCTCGTGTGAGGCAGCTTCCGTCACCCAGTAACTGATACACAAAGTTTGCTTCCTCTTCTTGACCTGTCAAAAGGACGCTAGCTAAAAGCCAGAATCCTAATATATGACAGATATATCAGAGAAAACACTGTATAATGAATCATAAAGACCAAGGCTTAATTACCTTTTTTTAAGAAGCTGTTCGCATTCTAACCGGGTCGCCCTATCTACTGACATTAATGGCCAAAAATGATTAGATAAATGGGTTTCGACAAAACACTTCCCTTGTGATTGTTGACAGCGTGTTGATGATGGCAGACCTTTGGTTTCCATAACGCTTCGTCCAAGGGAAATTAACAGGAGCCGAATTTGCTCCCTGCCTCAGGTCTGACAACAATGGCTGACCACTCCCTCACCACTGACGCTACTGGCCTATATTGTCCAGATATCAGAAAGTGATAGAAGGGTCACATTTACTCTATTTTAATACTGATAATTAAGTTAATTAAAATAAGATGTTTTTAGGTTGGTAAAGTCCAAAGACTAATGTATTTAAGAATAATTCCCAACAGAATAGCTGGTGAATTTATAATAGTATGTGGCAATGATATCCCATTTTCTATAGACGAAAAATTCCACTACAAGCTACATTTTCTATGGGTTAACTTGTTTATACAATGTAGCAATATTATCTGCAATTGCATAATATGTTTAAATGGTGTCGGATTTTCCAACAGTTAATTGTGCGCCTCTTACTCAACCTGTGAGTCACAGTACATTGTGGAACCCTTTCTCATGGTGTGAATCTTTGTTTACTGGGCGAAACGCGTTACTGTTACGAAACGCTGTGCATACTAGTGGCTTTACAAGAATGTAAACACATCATGCTATGTACTTTCATAAACCCAATGTAACTTCTAGTATATATATAAATAAATAAATACATAGTTTCTTGTGCAATTCATACTCATCCTGTGAGTGGTAGTTCATTGTGTTCCCTATACTCATCTTGTGAGTGGTAGTTCATTGTGTTCCCTATACTCATCTTGTGAGTGGTAGTTCATTTTCCACTCCATACTCATTAAGAAGTATATTTTACCAGCATTGTAATATAAATTAAGAACAAAGGCTTAACTGGATTACGGACCCCTAATCAAAAGAAGAGCCACCACTAATTATCAGAAGAAACGGCCTAGGCTCCACTTCTGCCTTCGACAGATGCCACCAGAGGTGCATGGGTAGTTTATTGTGCACCCCCGCACCTCCAGCCTTGTGAAGGGGGCATTGGAATGTGGACATGAGAACCAATTCCCCCCCTCTCCTGTTAATAATAATACTAATAGTAATCGTAATGTTTGTAACTCATTATCTGTGCATGTACTTTTACCTGAAAAAAATAAATTTGAATTTGAGTTGTTCATGACCGTTCTAGTGGGTCGAGACTGGTCCCATTAACACCTGAGATAGGTGCGAATAAATTGATATGATGAATAAATATGAATAAATGATAATGATGATACAGTGCAAATTAAGGTATTATTGAAACCGTTAAATCCCAAATATATCTTAATTCTAAAAACTTTAAATATTGGATACTTGGGTCTCTCCATGTGGTGAGGTGCGATGTGCAGGTTGTGTTCACTGCTAGGTGAACTGCTGTTCACCTAGCAGATACCCTAAGTAGGTACCCGGGAGTTAGTTAACTGTTATTGGGATGTATATCCTGAGGCACTGTATACAGTGTTCACAACAGAACAATGTGTAATCAGATCATTGTATATAACAAATTGAGAAAGAATGAAGGATAGATCTGAAAATTTGGTTTATAATAAACTCACACATTTATTGGGTCTTTTCTTTGCCTTCATTCAAGCACTACGGCTTTACAGTAGTTATTATTACATTATTCAATACAGTATAATTTTGATTATTATTAGTATTATTATTAACAGGAGAGAGGGGGGGGGGGGAAGTTGTTTCTCATGTCCACATTCCAATGCCATCTTCACAAGGCTGGAGGTGCGGGGTTGCACAATAAACTACCCATGCACCTCCTGCGGCAGCTTGTCGAAGGCGGAAGTGGAGCTTAGGCCATTTCTCCTGATAATTAGTGGTGGCTCTTATTTTGATTAGGGGTCCGTAATCCAGTTAAACCTTTATTCTTAATTAATATTACAATGCTGGTAAAATATACTTCTTAATGAGTATGGAGTGTAAAATGAACTACCACTCACAAGATGAGTATAGGGAACACAATGAACTACCACTCACAGGATGAGTATAGGGAACACAATGAACTACCACTCACAGGATGAGTATGAATTCCACAAGAAACTATGTATTTATTTATTTATATAAATACAAGAAGTTACATTGGGTTTATGAAAGTACATAGCATGATGTGTTTACATTCTTGTAAAGCCACTAGTATGCACAGCGTTTCGTAACAGTAACTCGTTTCGCCCAGTAAACAAAGATTCACACGATGAGAAAGGGTTCCACAATGTACTATGACTCACAGGATGAGTAAGAGGTGCACAATAAACTACCACTCACAGGATGAGTATAGATTGCACAAACTACTGGTAAAAATATGAGTATGGGTTGCATATTACATTACCACACAAAGGGTGAGTATGGGGTGCATGTAAACAAAGTCTCACAGGATGAGTATAGGGTGCACAGTAAACTATCACTCACAGAATGAATCTATGACATTTGTGCTCTATATTAGGATAACTAAAATACACCTGTTTCCAAAATAAATACTTTTATGACAAAGTAATGAACGTTGTTGATCGTGTTACTGAAATTAACTGTCAAATGGGTATAAAAATGCTTAGGATAACATAACATACCCATCCTGTGGGCGGTAGTGGACATCATACTTATCATGAGGTCGGCAGTGGATGCCATACCCATCCTGTGGGCGGTAGTGGACCCCATACGCATCCTAAGGGTGGTAGTTAACCCCATACCCATCCTTTGGGCGGTAGTAGACGATATACTCATTCTCTAGGCGGTAGTTAACCATATACCCATCCAGTGGAGGTTCTGGACCCTATGCTCATCCTGTTGGCGGCAATGGAGGCATACCCATCTTGTGAGCGGTAGTGGACATAATTTTCATCCTGCAGGTGAAAGTGGACATCCATACCCATTCTGTAGGTGGTATAGTGGACGCAACACACATTCTGTGGGCGGACGTGGAACATATACCCATCCAGTGGGCAGTAGTGGACCCCATACTCATCCTGTTGATGATTGTGGTCCCCAAACCCAACCTGTGGGCAGTTGTGGACCCCATACCCATTCTGCAGGCGGTAGTGGACGCCATACTCATCCTATGGGTGGTAGTGGACCATATACCCATCCAGTAGGCGGTAGTGGACCCCATTCCTTTGGATGAAATTGATCCCCATACCCATCCTATGGGCAGTTGTGGGCCCAAACCCATCCTACAAGTGGTATGGACCTCTTACCCACTTAACAGGTGGTAGTGGACCTTAAACCCATCCTACATCGTCGTCGCCCCTAAATCAACAACAGCAGCATATCCATCTTACAGTGGGTTGTAGACACCATAATATCCTGTTTGCAGTAGTTTACCCCATAGACATTCAAACTTAATATCGTTTTCTGTTGACGTTTCTACAATACAGTCTTTATATATTTTCAAAGCACAAATTAGTGTATATGATGTTGATTGGTGACGCATTCTTATTTTATTGTGGAGGGAACCACATTCAAAGTGCTCGCCAGAGGGAATATCTCTTATGCTAGGTGCTCCTGACTGGTGGACAACAATCCTACGCCGTGCATCTGCGCTCCACATACGCGCATACCTGGAGGAGAGAGAGGGCAGAGAAGAGAACCGGACCCGATCGCAGACACACCTGTTAGTGACGCCTACTGGACGGTGGTTATCCAGCAACACGTATTGGCGAGCTACCATTGGAGCCCATCCTCGCTCCTGAGAAGCCGTTGTAATGCTTCAGCCCGCCCCGTGAAGACTCCAGCTCAAGGTGAGCAACTGTCTTCCCCGTTTTCTACCCATTTCTGTGAATGTTGATTACCACGTAATTGGTCGGCCATAACCCCTAGGCCACCGCCTCCACATTATGTAACAATTTATAGTGCTTATTATAATTTACTGGGAACAACAAATAGTTCTCAAAACAAGACTACGAGCCTTCAATAGGATGTAGCTGAATCTGTAATATTCCAAGAGCATGGACTACAGGAGGCAAATTTCACAACCCATGTGCTACCTGAAAACTGCAGTTTTCGTTAAAATTGAGCCAATCACGACAATTCTGCTGTTTACGGCGATGGACGGGTACTATCAGACGTAAATTCATACGTGAGGAAGAGTTAGTGCCTTGAAAAAATATAACTGGGAATATACCACATATGTACTAATTGATAAGTAAGATATTGACTATAAGCATTAAGTTATATATGTGCTGTCGTGTGCAAGAGCGGGTTGAACAATGACAGAGGTCTTGGAGGGACTGGATATGGAAGAGGCTAATGGCAACATTGAGAAGGTTTTCAGGTTGGGCGTCTACAAGAAGGAAAGGAAACGTCTGATAAAGGTAGTGCTCACGAACAAGGCCACAAAAGAGAATATCCTATCCAGGAAGAGCAAACTTACAAGGTTAGGGGGATACGAGGATGTCTTTCTGCAAAAGGACATGGCGAGGGAAGAGAGAAGGAAGGCTGCAGGAGCAAGGAAGAGACACAAAGAAAGGGGTGAGGATATGGGAGCTACAGGACTCGGCTCACTATTTCCAAGAACCTCAGAAGGGAGTGGGAATCTCCACCACCAGCAGACTAGTACCCACAAGGAGGTTTGTAGCAGAAGGGTCCCACCATCCAACCCCACAGCAATCCCCCACAAATCACCTGCACCTCTCCAGACAGTAAAGTCCCTCTTCAGACCATACCGCCCCCATATTTCATGACCCCAGGCCCCCCATGTCCCCCCCCCCATGCCCTTCTTCTTCCACAACCTCTTCCCCAGGTCCTCCCTGTTCCCGCACCCTATGCTCTCCCGTTTCTCCTGCCCATGCCCTTCTCAAGCACTCCTTCGTATCCCACCCACCCCTCCCTCCCCAGGCTCCCCTTCCCTCCCCAACCCCTGGCCTTACTGCCAACCCACCCCAGTGTCCCCTGCATACCCCAACCCATGTCCTCCCACCCCATGCACCTCCTGCTCCCCCATCGCATGCCCTAATTAACCCCCAACCCCAGACCCTTTCAGCAACACCACCTACGACCCTCCTAGCCCCCCTGTACCAGACCTTCCTTTTAAGTCAGGAGGATAAAACTTTAAAACTTTTTAAGTCAGCATATCAAGGGTCCCACGAGAATGAGAGGCAACTATGAACCAGCGTGACTCGACCTAGTATTAACCCTGAATGATTCAGACATAAGGGAAATCGGTCTTGAAGCCTCCGTGGGTAAGAGTGATCACAGTGTACTGTTGTTTGATTATCTGGTCGAATAAGGGTTAATGTACTCAAGGAAGGGACCAGAAAGCAAGAGGCCGGCATTCCAGAAGGGAAACTATGAGGAGATAAGAAAATTCCTAACTGATATAGCTTGGGAAACTGAGCTTAGAGGAAACATGGCTCAAGACATGATGGACTACTTTACACAGAAGTGTAAGGAGGCAGCAGACAAGTTCGTCCCAGTCCAAAAGGAAAAAAATTATATGATGAAAAATCCGTGGTTTAATCAGAGATGTAAGTTAGGAAAGCAACTAAGTAAAAGGGTCTTGAGAAACTATAGAAACAAGAGAACACTAGAGAGCAGAGAAAGATACCAGAGCGCTAGGAATAAATACGTCAGGGTGAGAAGAGAGGTAGAGAGGCAATATGAAAATGACAAGACTCAACCCAAACTGCTG
The DNA here is from genome assembly GCF_040958095.1 of Procambarus clarkii. NCBI lineage: Eukaryota > Metazoa > Arthropoda > Malacostraca > Decapoda > Cambaridae > Procambarus > Procambarus clarkii. The sequence goes on along the minus strand of NW_027189128.1, from coordinate 5,124,445 downwards.
CATAGCCACATCAGGAGAAAAACAACAGTGAAGGAACAGGTAATGAAACTGAGGATGAGGGCAGAAAGATTCACTACAAACGACAAGGAAGTGAGCAAAGAACTCAATAAGAAATTCCAGGAGACCTTTACCCCAGAGCAAGGGGAAGTCCCAGAGATAAGAGAAGGAATATCAAACTAAATACCACTAAAGGAGTTTGTGATTACCAGTGGGGGAGGTAAGGAAGCATCTGCTAGATTTGGATGTGACAACGACTATAGGCCAGATGGAATCTCACCATGGATTCTAAAGGAAGAAGCAGAAGCTCTGTGCCTGCCATTCTCAATGGTGTACAACAAATCACAGGTAACAGGTGAACTGCCAAAAATTTGGAAGACGGCCAAAGTAGCCTCAATATACAAGAAGGGTGCTTGGCAGGTGGCACTGAACTATAGGCCAGTATCCCTAACTTGCATTCCTTGCAAGATGATGAAGAAGATTGTATGAAAAAAGCTAGTAAAACATATGGAGCAAAGGAACTTTGTAACACAACATCAGCAAAGGTTCAGAGATGTCAAATCATGCCTAACAGGTTTAATTGAATTATAGGGCCAGGCAACAAAAATTAGGCAAGAGAGAGAGAGGGCTGGGCAGACTGCATATTTCTGGAATGCCAGAAAGCCTTTGACACAGTACCACATAAGAGACTAGTGCACAAACTGGAGATGCAGGCAGGAGTGAAAGGGAAGGTACTCTACTGGATAAGGGAGTACCTAAGCAACAGGACACAGCGAGTCACAAGCAACAGAGTCACTGTGAAGGGTAAGGCCTTGGAGTGGCGAGGAGTCACCAGTGGAGTCCCACAGGGATTAGTCCTTGGACCTATACTGTTTCTGATATACGTAAATAATCTCCCAGAAGGAATATAATCGTTCCTCTCCTTGTTTGCTGATGATGCAAAAATTGTGAGGAGGATCATGAAAGAGGAAGATAGTATGAGAATGCAAGATGACCTAGGCAAACTGCAGGAATGGTCCAACAAATGGCTACTTAAGTTCAACCCAAGTAAATGTAAGGTAATGAAACTAGGAGGAGGAAATAGGAGGCCAGACACTGAATGAAGTCCTTCATGAAACAAACAGAGAAAAAGATCTAGGAGTTGATATCACGCCAAACCTGTCTCCTGAAACCCACATCAAAAGAATAACATCAACAGATAATAATATCAAAAGACAATAACATTAATTTTACTACGTTTTATTAAAAACTAACTCAAGATTACTAAAGTATTGGTTAGTAGAGTTAGTAGATTATAATACATAGTACAAGAATAGTTTCTTAAAGTACTAAGTGTTAGTATATAAGTGTTGGAAATTTCCAACATAACTCTGGGGCGTGAAATTACATGTCACTGTTCATGGTTAAGTACTGACGTGCCTATTACTCTTCCCTGAAGTTATATTCATTATGTTAGTAAGTTAGTACATTAGTATGTACAATATGGATGTATGGTATCTGTGAAACAGATGAGACATTATGTCTTTATGGGAACATAAATCAGTATTTAGATATTAAACATTAGGTCATCTAAAGTCAAGAAATCTACAGCAAATTCAATGCTCAGTGTCGCAATGACTTGTACTGGTTAAGTGACTTCGTCATTGAATCATTGCTGCAGACTCAGGAAATCTCCTTAACATCAGAAAGCTGTCATATGCAATTATGCAGAATCATTGTACTGTTTGAGTTTCAATTTGCATTGTTTAGCTGCCCTTCTAGATGGACGAGTGCTCATGTTAATAGATGTTACGAACCCGGATCCAGCATCCGAACAAGGAGCAGTAACAACTACGCCATCTGTGGGTCGGCTCCCGAAACTCCCGCCAAACGGACGACGACACCTAGTGAGGACAGCGTGTACTGGCCTCGAGGACCAGTTTCCAGTCTGGTTCAGCGCTCAACACCGCCGCTCCTGACCTCTGGTGAGGTGGTGCTCCGACGACAGCGCCATCTATGGAGTGGATATGTCGGGCGTTTGTATCTGAGCCTGTGAGTGTGGTGTATTAGTGTCCCGGTTATTAATGACGTGTCTGCTTACAGAGCCGACCTGGGACCACTGTGTTGAAGGAGTAGTCAGTCTACCCGAGGCAGCCAGTCTCCATACTGTCCAGTTTGCTGCAGCTGTTGTGACGTCGTCCCCCCGGAAGAACACTGTGGTGTGTTAAGCCTGCCAGTGGAGTGGCAGTGGAAGGATTTACCCGGGACCGACGGTTGGAGACGATAATCCACTGGGGTATTGAGGACAGGAGGGTGATTGGTGATATCACACGAGACTCCTGTCTAGGGCGTACCCCTTATATCGTTCGTGGAGTGGCCGTACCAGCCTTGGTGGCTCAGTACCTGCCAGCAGACCTGCTGGACGTGTGGTTGACGGCCTCCACGACGGTGCCCCCAGTGGACCTGTGTTGTGGCTGACCTGTGGCCAGGGTAGACTCGGCGTTCCCAGAGGACACGTCTTGAGACCACGAAGAAAGCACCGCGGACTCAGCACCTAGTTTCAAGGATCCATAGTCTCCAGCAGAAGACTACAGTGTTGACCCCCTTTGTAAAGTGTTAATACCCCTCCCCCTTGAGTACGTTTTACTTTTATATATTTAAATGGTGAAGGTTATATTATATTATATTAAGTTCTTACCTTTCTTTCCCTACTCCCTTTAAGTTACTTGCGTCACGGATCGCATCCCTTGATAGCCTCTACTGGCTTGGGGCCGGATATATATCTTCCTCTAACTACATCAGAGTGAGAACCCTGTTGCGTCCCGAGAGGGCCGTAACAATAGAATTACTGTTTTCTGGAACTTGTGGGGTATTTACATCGGAAGAACTCTCATGTTCAGCTAATTCCAGGGGAACTAATTTCTCTAGAGTTTTTAGGGTGACGACACTGGACCCTAACTATTCTTAATACACCATGGTGATCAGGATGAACAGCAACAATTTTGCCTATAGGCCAGGCAAGATCGACATGCTGCAAACCTATGAAAGGCTTGTAGTAAAGCTTCTACACTCATGTCAGAAGTAACATGTACACCTCGTGTGGTTGCACGCGTGAAGAGGCATATATAGGACTTCACCAAAATCTTGTCCGGAGTGCCCGTTAAAATAAGAGCTCCTGTGTAATCTACACCAGTGGCCTCAAAGGGACGAAGATGCACAACTCGTTCTTTAGGTAGTGGTGGAAGTCCTGAGTAAGGACACACTCGAGCATCATACCTTCTGCAGATCACACAATATTTAATAATAGATTTGACAGTTTAACGACCTTGGGAAGTCAAAACTTCTGTCGTAAATCAGTGAGAGTGTCTAACACTTCACCATGCAATGTGCCATGATCATGGTAATGTAATACTAAGAGTTTAGTTATGATGTGGTGACGAGGAAGAAGCAAAGGATTTTTTGCTTCTAAATCAATTTCTACATGAAGCAGACGTCCTCCACATCTTAAAATATTGTTACAATCAGAATCAAACTAAATGCCTAGAGACTTCACTAGTTTGTTTGGAAGATGTTAATAATTTCTCCCATAGGTCTCCATTTGGGCTTGTTTGATCCAGTATTTGAGGGGACTAGGGAATTGATATTTAATTCCTATCTTGTTAGAGAAATCAAACACAACTTGAGTAATTTACCTAAGCTAGAATAATGATTAGGATCAACAGCTAAAGATCGAGGGGGTTCAGGGTCAACAGTAGGGACAGTGATATTGGTCACTATGAGTTGTGGCTTCTGTTTGGGCCACTGACCAACCATTTGGGTCCTTTAACCCACATCTTGGTTTTAACTAATTGTTTCAAGGTTAAACCTCTTGAAAGGTAGTCAGCTGGATTGTCCTTGGTGGGGACATGCCTCAATTTATAATTAGCTGACAGCTCTCGAATTTCCCTAACTCAATTACTAATATAGGGAGTTTTGTTATTATTGTTTTTTACCCATTGTAGGATTGCCTTTTTGTCTGACCACACTACTATCTCACCAAAGATAGATAACACTCAATAAAGAATATTATTGAGTGTCTTGGTCTGGCAATGAGCTTGTCGTACACCTACTAACAAAGTTAACTCTATTTGGGGTAGTGACCTCTTCTTAATTGGGGGCCACTCTAGCCTTAGAAGTAAGTAAAATAGATTGCTTGGTGTTTACTAAATAGCCTACTGCACCATATGCTTTGCATGAGGCATCGCAAAACACTTGCAAATTTGTGGGAAAATTTAGTCCTAAAGCATTACAAGGGAATTTTAGAATACCAAGTTTATTGAAATCCATCGTTAGTTGCTGCCGTTTATCTTTCAGAGCATTAGGTAACGGATCATCCCAATCCATGTTAGTTTGCCAGCACTCCTGCATGAGGAGTTTACCCTTAATTAAAATAGGGCTAAGTAAGCCTAAATGGTCAAATGGTTTACTGATATACGAGAGTAATTTTCTCATGGTTAAGGGAGAAGTATTAGTTTCCACAGACCAGACTTAATATTTAGTTGGTCAGTTGAAGTATTCCATTCCATGCCAAAAACTTTCAAATTATAAGGCACTTTGTACCCTGGAAATTCACTTTCTATTAGCTGATTCAGCTGTTGATCATTTGATGCCAATGGTTGTAGAGGCATATTGACTCCCAGTAACTCGCGGTTAGCCTCATGATAAATTTAAATTTACTTGGTATTATTATTAATCGTTCCCTGGAAGTTATCAACAAATAAGTAGTTACTAATTTCAGTCTTGTATGGACAATCAGATTTCTTCAAATGGATGTCCAAGGTTGCTTGGAGTACAAATGGTGAAGAAGTAGCACCGAATAAGACCGAGGCGAACCTATAGATGATGATTTCATTATTACGATCATTAGGATCCTTCATCCAGAGAAATGTTGTAAAATAACGGTCTTCCTCTTGTAGACCTACTCTTAAGAAAGCCTTACTAATTTCGGCCGTATAGGTGTAAGTTCTTAATCGAAACCATAATAGTACGTCATTTAGTCTTTGAGTTAGACTTGGGCCAGTTTGTTGGCAATCATTGAGTGATGCACTATTTGCCTTTACTGTGACACTACAATTAAATACAATTTTAATAGGTGCAGTAGCCGAATCTTTCAAGATGGCGCGATGAGGCAAATAATGCCCTAGTTTGGTATCATCATGTTCAACAACCTGAATAAATTTGTTTGCAAGCTGTTGTTGTATCAACTCGAGATACAGTTGTAATTTATCTGATTGTTTATTCAATCTAGCTATCTGTGAATTTAATTGGTTTAATGCCAAGAAGTGATTAACGGGTAGCTGTGGGTGATTGAGCTTCCATGGCAATGTAACCCAATATTGGTTATCTTGATAGATGACTGAGCTAAGATACTGTTGATAAGTTCAAGTATCATCTGGACTTGGTTGTTCAGGGACAATGCTTAAGGTATCTAAATCCCATAATTTATACACAGGGGAATCAGAGTTATCCTCAGCCATGTCTCTGAATTATAGTGGTGATTGTTCCAAGCCTAGTCATGTAACTATTATTGAATTATTATGTTGATCAATTATAAGTGTTGATTTTTTCTGGGATAGCACTAGTTCCGTAAGCAATTTCCCTTCAGCTGACAGCAACAAATTCATTCTGCGTTACCTGGAGCATCCAGTAATAAATCGATAATAATAATCTGCCCCTACAAGTATACCTACATTGGTGAGGCGGTCAGAATTTATTTTATAATAAGCCAACTTCACACCACAATGCTTAAGAAGCTTGGCTGTATTCCATAGACCAGATTCAAATATATCAGATGGGATTTTGTCAACAACTATAGCTTATACTAGGCTAGCATAGCCTCCCAGGCGTACCAAAACTCTCACAACCTTGTAGTCTTGAGGTCCGGTGTTTGTAAAAAAAAATCCGGAGATATTAAATTTCACTTGACACAAAGTTTTCAATTTCAACTGATCAGACAGTTGTTTGGTAATAAAAGTTTTTTGAGAACCTTGGTCGAGAAGACCACGGGTGGTGATTTTGGATTTCTTACTAGTTAACCTTAACTGAGCTGTAAGTAATGTAGTAATATTGTCTGTCTTGGTAGCAAGTACATTCACTTCTTAATGTACTTTGCAATATTGCACGGAGGTGGAGTTACTAATATCCTCATTAAGATTGGGTGACCTCTGTTGGGTTTCTCCACACAGTATGTAATGATGTCGACCATTGTGGCACTTGTTGTACACATGTAGGGCTATGGTAAATGCATTAGGGTCATGAGGACCCATGCATTTTGTGAATCTGAGTAATTCTTGAAGACGATTAATTCTGGAATTACGATCTGAGTAGGTACTGCATTTATAGGTTAAATGTTTCCTATGACAGAACAAACATTTTTTCTCTCTTGTAGAATTAGTCGTCTTAGCAGGCGTATTAACTACAGTTTGAGAGGGAGTTATAGTCTACCGACCAATATTACTTCTCTTACTTCTTAAAGTGGGAGTAGTTGATTTAGATTTGGTTTTGTTAGACATAACCGAAGTCAATTTTGTCTTCACTGAATTCTCAGTATTAGGTTGTTTGAGTTCAGATTTAATTTTATAATGAGCCTTTCGCCTAGTGACAGTAATTCTCATTCCCTCAAATATCTGATCAAGAGAAAGAATGTCTGTTTTGAATTTAGAGCAGATTTCTGCTAAAATGTTACGAGAAAGTTTCCTCTGAAGGAGTAATTTTAGTGACAATTCGGAAGCTGATACATTTACTAAACCTTTCACGAGAGACTCTGCTTCCAACCTGAAGTATTGAAGGGAGTCTGTTCTGTTACTGGGTGGACATATATCCACTAATTGATAAAATAAGTTAGCTGCACTTAATTCTTTGTTGCAGTAATTAACCTATAACAATTGTATAGTTACATCATAATTTATCTACAAGAGATAAATTAGCTATTACCTTCTTAGCTTTCCCTTTGAGGAGACTTTGTAGATAAGAACATTTAGTTACCTTATCTATAGAGGTTCTAGAATGTATTTGTGTATTAAATGATGTCCAAAATTCCTTTAGCCAGGCCCGCAATTGTAGGCAAGTTCAAAGAAGGTAAATGTGCCTCTGCTTGTATGGTACTGGGTTGAGATACAGTAACGTTAGTAGATACTTTATGTTTTTCTACTAATTCAAGAAGAAGATTAAATTTGTTTTGGGTGTCATCGTCATATTGAGATGTTTTTCCTATAGTTAGGTCGATTTCATCAGAGTCAGTGTCACTGTCATTTAATACACTGATATAAGACTCAATCATAGTCTTAATTTGTTTGAATTTGAGATCAGCTACTCTCAGAGATATTTCCAACTGATGGTAATCAACTGGGGTTACCTTAGGTAGGTATTCTGACTTATTAAGAAATCGGGTTAAATGACCTTTAAGGCAACTAGGGATCTCTTCATTTTTTGGGGAGTAACCATGGTGACCTTATATATAAGCTTAGTATGGCTTGAGTAATTGTTACTGATGCAACTTGGATACTTGTTCATTAGTTGTTAGTATCGTGATGATAGCCTAATATTTCTTGATTAGGCTGTGTGCTACCTCTTCTGGAGGTTAGCTTACCTACCTGATAGTAAATAGCTAAGATTTGAGTAATACTTAAATGCCACTACAGTATTACGTCTGGCTAGATCTTCATTATCACCATCGGTTGGTACAGTGACATCTAGTAGCACTGAAAGACGTACACAGTAAATAATAAAGGATTACACAATTAATGTAAAATAATAAATCCCACCCTGTTCAGGGTTCGTACAACACTGAATAGCAATGAATTAGTACATTCTAACAGTACTAGCTAGAAATCAATCCTACCTAATAAAGTAGCTAAATAGTTTTGGCTTGAGTTGGACATACCTTAGTACAATTCCATTCTAAAATCCTACTCCTTTGGGTTCGCATAAAATACAATAATATAATAAATGTGAAGTGCAAAATATTTGAATATATATATGTGCTGTATTTTTGTGATTTTTTGTAGTTTTGATATATAATATACACTTAGAAAAAATATGTGTAAAAAAAATTAAATATGTACAGTTTATGTTGACTTGCTAGCCACAACCCCATATGGTGGTTATTGATGTAAATAATGAGAAATAATGGGGTTAGGCTATAACATATGGGTGGTGGTCTACTGATGGCCATAAATAACAATGCATATATGTATATAGCCCAATACCTGATAATACTACTTTATTAATAGTATACTATAATCATCATTAGTAATTAATTCTACTTTATCCAGTTTATCGACAAGAATCAAAAAGAATGTTGGGAAATCTGACTATAGAATAATGAAAATAATTCTAATAAAATTCGAAGGACCATTCTCAAACAAGAAAAACTAGAGAACCAGTGCCTATGGATCTCTCGATTAAATATAAATAAAATCTAATACATCATAATGAATGAAATGTAAAATTAAACGGAATACATAGCCGATCCCACGACAACAGACTTTGGGGGAGTAATTTGGTAAAATATATAATATGCAGTACATCAACCTCTCTGCCGGCACAGCAGGAGCCGCGGCGACACACAGAGAAAGATACAAGTCAGCCAAGTACAGGGAATTAGATCATCAGTACAACTTCGTTCAAATAGGGTCTGAGACCCTAGGCCCATGGGGAGAGATTGCAACAAGGTTTCTTAAGGATCTTGCTTCCAAACTCATTGACACTACATGAGACCCTAGAGCGGCAAGTTTTCTCTTTCAGCGCCTCAGTGTTGCGATGCAGAGGGCGAATGCCTGCTGCGTCCTCGGTTCCTGCCCGGCATCGGAGGAGTTCGAGGAAATCTACAACCTCTAGGGAGCGAACTTTTTCTTGTGTCTTCTCAATGTTCATTTTCTGTATAAAATCAGATATGTAACTGTAAGACCTTGCATAATAGAGTGTACACACAAATAAAAAGGGGGTGGTAGGAGAAGCAAACACTCATACGTATTCAGAGTTAAATGGGAAGTTTTCTCTGAATGCTCTGTGTTCCCGTCTAGGGCTGTGGGTCCTTATAATTGCACCAGAGGTGAAAACCCCTCTATAATATGCAGTATATATAATATAATCGTATCATATAATATTCATTGGTTAGATTTAGATAATGATCTATCTACTTAGAAAAACATTGATAGCTAAACTGTTTGTAGGGATAGTAGCATGTGTCCTATAAACTCGCCACATAAACTTGTCTCAAAAGGCTACCTTGGGAACACGTGATCGAGGTGGCGACTTATTGTCCTTCTTGCCAGTAATACCCGAGCTGAAAGATGAGCAGCATGTAAATACCATCTAAACAATAATTATACCACACATATTCTCGAAATTTAGTGTGGGGATGCGCTGAAAATGAGACTCACATGTTTATATTAGTGTTCATGTGTCCTGACGACAAAGCATCCATCTAAAATATTAATTGTGGCCACAAAAATACTAAAAGGAACGAATCAGCTTTGCTGGACGTTGTGTTCGTAAATGATGAAGCTGTCACGTCTTCCTGGCGTCTATAGGAGCACGGATGGCGTGATTGTGAGACGATGAAAATGACAAGCTTCAGGACACTTGATATTAATGGCAAACTCTGTCGACTCGCTCACGCATGTGCAATAGCACGTAATGTTGGAACACTGTAAAGACCTGATATAGTTCGTCCAACTTCCCGAGATAATGGAGACAAGGTTTATTATAAATTATACGATGTTAAATTATCTTACAAGACAACAAATATGTTCTCGCTGTGCAAATAATTTAAATGAATCCTTGTTCATATGGGCGAGAATATAAAGAGTAGAAATTCGTTATTCAGGTATTCACTGGAATAGCAGGATTTAGCTGTATAAAATATTTCCAGCAAATAATAATATATGGATTAATCGACTATAAATCTATGATCAGGTAATAATTCTTATTAAGGAATGCTGAAGTAAAGTGAATTTAATGCAATTCACGTAAAGGTAAACATTTTCCCCCAGCTGTGTGGGTTGATGCAACAGTCCGCCATAATTTCTAGGGAAAATGAGTTATTACTATGCTTTAATAAAATGAACTCAAGATTACTAAACTATTGGTTAGTAGAGTTAGTGGATTATAATACATAGTACAAGAATAGTTTCTTAAAGTACTAAGTGTTAATAAATAGATGTTGGAAATTTCCAACACAGAGGTATGCCACTAGGCTAGTGCCAGAACTAAGAGTCATGAGTTATAAGGAAAGGCTGCATGAACTGCACCTCATGTCGCTGAAAGACAGAAGAGCTCGGGGAGACATGATCACCATATACAAAATTCTCAGGGGAATCAACAGGGGTAGACATAGATGGATTATTCAACACATGTGGTACACGCACAAGGGAATACAGGTTGAAGCTGAGTATCCAAATGTGTCACAGAGACATTAGAATTAACTCTACGGTGTCAGAGTAGTTAGTAAATGGAATGCACTAGGAAGTGGAGGCTGACTCCATATACAGTTTCAAATATAGATATGATAGAGCCCAGTAGACTTAGGAATCTGTACATCAGTTGATTGACGGTTGAGAGGTAGGACCAAAGAGCCAAAGCTCAACCCTTGCAAGCACAACTAATGAGTGCTTGGGGGCTTACTAGTACTCACCTAGTGCAACTAGTTGTACTAGGTGAGTACACTCACACACACACACACACACCAGAATGGGAAACAGACCTCAGAGAGAAGATTGTACAGAATATGATGGACTATGTCACCCAGAAATGCCAGGAAGTTGTAGACAGGTTTGTCCCGGCTCAAAAAGAGAAAAATCGAAAGCAACAGAATAATCCATGGCTCAATCAGGAATATATGGTGGTAATGTATGGCAAATGAGTAAAGGAAAATGGAGAAACTACAGGAATAACAGAACACCAGAGAACAGGGAGATATACCAGAATGCAAGAAATGAGTACCTCAGAGTGAGGAGAGAAGCAGAGAACCAGTATGAGAATGACATCGCGAGTAAAGCTAAGACCCAACCAAAACTGCTCCACAGCCACATCAGGAGGATAACAGCAGTGAAGGAACAAATAATGAAACTGAGAAAAGGGGGAGAATGGATAGACAGAATGACAAGGAAATGTGAGAAGAACTCAACAAGAGATTCCAGCAGGTCTTCACAATAGAACAAGGAGAAGTCCCAGCACTAAATGAGGAGGGAAACCAAGCAACCTTGAAGAAATTTGACCTCACTAGTGATAAGGTCAAAAGGAATCTGTTCGAGTTGAATGTAACAAAGGCTGTTGGGCCTGATGGAATCTCACCATGGATACTAAAAGAAGGTGCAGAGGCACTAAGTGTGCCACTCTCTATGGTGAATAACAGGTCACTGGAAACGAGACCTACTGGTATGCTGGAAGACAGCTAATGTAATCCCAATATACTAAAAGGGTGACATGCAAGATGCGCTGAACTACAGGGCAGAGTGCCTAACTTGTATACCATGCTAGGTGAGGGAGATCTAAAGGAAAAGGCTCGTAGAACATCTGGAGGGAAATAACGTTGTAACACACCACCAGCATGGGTTCAGAGATGCTTAATCATGCCTCACAGGTTTAATAGAATTCTATGACAAAGCAACACAAATTAGGCAAGAAAGAGATGGATGGGTAGACTGCATTTTCTTGGACTGTCATAAAGCCTTTGACACAGTACCTCACAAAACGCTGTTACAAAAGTTGGAACCACAGGCAGTTTTTATTATTATTATTATTATTATTTTCTACCATAGACGTGGCCGCACATTTACAATGCTAACCAGTGTATATACATTTTCTTCTGTCCTCCATGGACAGGGTGAGAGGTCTGTTAAACATATAGTTCAGGGGTTTATTGAACAATCAACCACAGAAGGTGATTCGGTGCTTTTAAAATGCTAAGCTAACCTACATACTTAAATACATAGATACACAGATTTACGTATGCCTTACATAAAATGTTCGATGTGTCTTTTACATAGTGTCATTAATGTGCATTTACAAAGGTGAAATGTAATTCGGATCAGCTTTCATATATACTTTATACACATACATATACAAACACACACATATACGTACATATACATATATACGTACATATGTACATACACATCTATACACATACATTTGTCTCTTATACTCTGACAGGGTGAGATAGCTGAAAGAGAAACTAGTGTGCAATTAAGCACTTAATCACTGAAGGTGATTGAGGTGCTTTTACAAGCTCAGGTTATATAATTACATCACATACATACATTGTATAAGTGATACATTACATGGTCAATCTAGGGTACAAGTCCAATATATCATCAAGTGTTCCAGTACTCATATAGTAGTTACAGAGTTCAGCATACCTTAGCCCAGGAGGGCGAAAGTCAGTCAATATGGGACATTCTACAATATAATGTTCAACTGAGTGCATGTTTTCTGTTTCACAAAGTTGACACATTGTGTACTCGACATTTGGGTTTTGAGAAAGCTGCCAGATACGTCTATATCCTATACGTATTCTGGCCACTATAACATCACATTGCCGAGTTCTTGTTCTATTAGTCCCATATGTGAATGTCTCCTCACGATATCTATCATAATATTTAATGCTACAACTTTCAGGGCTTTGTTAGGTCGGTGAGATCTTCATTAGATATTTGTTTAAGTATTCTCTTTGTCACTGCTAATGAAACATCCATATCAGTTTCTATTATTGGTTTTCTACAGGCTGTCTTTGCAAGCATATCAACAATGTCATGCCTTGAGATGCCAACATGTGATGGTATCCATAGGAATTTAATTTACAATCTGTTTTCTTTAACAGCTAAAACATTCATTCGAATATCACTGACTATTTTCTGGGTGTCACTACTATGTGGGTTCAATGCCAGGAGTGCACTCTGCGAGTCACAGTATATAAGTCCACTGCCTTTGTCCTTTAAAAATTCAATGGCAAGGTATATGCCTGCAAGTTCGGTTTGAGTTGTACTTGCCCAGTCATTGACGCGCTTCATTGCTGTATGTACGAGAGAAGATTGTTCAAATAAATTACATGCACATCCGGTACATCGTCCACCTTCTTCTACAGAACCGTCGGTATAGCACTGATACACACCGTTACCCATACCTTGAGTACTCTCAGTGATGCTTTTCAGTGTTAACTGTTATAAGAGTGTAGAGTGCACACTATCTTTCTTGGGCGCATTTGCAAAATCCACTGATATCCCATGGAGGAATTGGTTGATTAATCATTAATTGAGTTGGGTACAAATTAAATATTTTGATGGAGTTGGCTACTTTGTAGAACCAAAATACATAATCAGATTTCGTTCTTCTTCTATAGAACTCAGGTGAGTGTGGCATATTAGAAAGTTTAGCTTGAAACTTCATGTGTTGCCGAGATCTACTCAATGCCTTCACGCCGAAAACTGTGCTGATAGACAAAATTCTCTCACTTATGGTAAGTAATTTTAACTCTGCTCTCATGTTAACTATTCTCGTGAACTTTGGAACCCCAAGGATGAGACGCATAGCTTCATTTGGCAAGGTTTCAAGAGATTTCAGCTCTTTGTATACAGTGTGAGATGTAGAGCATTGTAGTCAATCACAGAGCGTATAAATGATACATAAAACATTCTAGCAAGTTTCACGTTATTTCCATGATTGACACCAACAAGGACCCGCAAGGGCTTTAATCTCTCCCAGAGTCTCCTCTTAAGAGAAGAAAGGTACCCAGGGACGTTAATGAGAACACCAATCTGTAAGACTCGCAGTTCTCAAGTGCTCGCCCATCTATATTATAATTGGCTGGTGGAATACCACACAGAATGAGCGCACGAGTTTTCTGTACAGAGACAAGGAGGTCACATTTCTCAGCTCTAGTAGCAAAAGCATCGAGCAAAACTTGCATTCTAGGCTTGGGGGCAGACTGTAAACATATATTATCAGCATAACAAATGACAGTGTCTTCATTATTAGTTGGAAGATCTTTAATAAGTTTATGCATCAGAACGTTGAATAACAAGGGGCTGAGGACCCCTCCTTGTGGAGTTCCCAGTTCAAAGTGTTTGCTCTCTGTGCTTTTAACACCATTAAACAAAACATATGCTGTTCGATTAAACAAATAGGCCTTTATCCATTTCAGTAATTTTCCTTGGAATTCCAGCTCAGCAAGCTGTTCTAGTATGATTTCTCTGTTTGCTGTATCAAAAGCTGCTGCTAGGTCGATGAAGACTACTTGAGGGGAAGCGTCAATATGAGCGAAGTATTCAGCAAAACAGTGTTGTGTACTGAGCGAGGCATAAATCCAAACAGTTGGGGTGACAGGTGCCCCTGTATACGATATATGAGTTGGTTAAAGGACAATGCGTTCAAGCACTTTACAGACACACAATGTTAGAGATATGAGTCTATAATTATCTGAGTGTGGTTTGGGGATGGGAACAATGACATTCTTTGTCCAAGCATCAGAACTCTGCACTCCTTCACTTAAACTCATTCTGTACAACACTAAAAGTGGATTACCTGGTACTTGTGAAACTAATCTCAGTAAACTGTAAGTAATACCGTCCTCTCCAGGAGCAATTGATTTGCCCATCTTTAGTGCATGATTTAATTCCCATTCATTTACATCATTAAGGTCCGACACGTAAATAGCTGTACAGGCAAGATTGATGGTTCGTTGTCTGTTGGGGCGTGTGTCATTAAGTTTGTGCTGTATGTTAATTGGAAGTGAGTTGTAGCTTGATGTTAGTACCCATTGATGAAGGTTCGCCTTGATCAATGTTTGCTTGTTCTAGTGGGCTGTGGTGCAGTGTTTTGGTTGGGTTTCTTCTAGAGATTTTTCGTATCTTTTCCCAAACTTCAACAAGTGTTGTTTGCTAGTAGTAGTTCGCGGGGGAGGGGACGGACGTGTCGTCGTCGCACTCCGTGAAAACACTGGAATAAACCGGGCTTTTTTAGGATTACAACCATGGATTGAGGCCCACAGTGATCACCAAGTGCATAGTGACCCGTAAGACAGTTGAATACAGAAATTAACAATGGAACTTTGAGTTAAATACAGAATAAACTTGGGACCACGTGGTGAGCCAGTGCCACCAGGCTCATGTGTACAGGCATAAGCGATATATATCAAATATAGCGAGCAGTGATTCGTTGAACAGTGAAGTGGAACGTGTAACATAACAAATAAATTAGTGGATAGTGTTAGAGAATTGTACATAGAAAAAGTATAAATGTAAAGTTGTGGCAGGAGGCATCACACTTGGCTGTTTACACCACAGCCACGAGGCCTACACAGTGTAGGGGACGTCCCGCAGTAACAGTATACTCCCTCAGTGATAATATACTGGCAATATATATGGTAATACGGGAAAGTGGTTCTAGGAACTAGTAATAGAGTAAGTGAATAACATTGCAAGCCGGAATTAAGCATAAATTCCCTTAGGATATTACAGGCAAATAATTAGTGTATAAATCAAGTAACTGGCAACCGGTGGCATCCTGCCCCCGACCTGGGACAAACAATGGTCAACTGTACCGTCCCCAAGGGGACCATATTTCTCCACAAGGCGATAAGTACCCCCGCATAAACTTGAACAAATAAACATATGTAATATTATAAATATACTGTATACATATTATATATACATACATATAATATTATAAATATATTCATATAATATTATAACACCACAAACCTAACATGGGGGAGTATGGAGGCTGTTCTAAGCAGTAGTAGGGGGTAAGCGCCACAGACGATTTTTATTTTCAGGTCCAAAATCGTGTGTAGCGCTTGGGGGTTTTCAGGTCAAATATCGTGTGTAACGCTTTAGGGTTTCTTCGTGAATTTGGGCAGTCACAGATTTGGAATTAAGGAATTCTTATGAGTGAGTAATTTCTGAGATTATAGAAGTTTGTTAAGAGTTCATATGATGAAAATAATGTCATACGAGTTTGTTAAGCGTTCTTATGGGCAAAATTCAAGTCACTGATGTGGAATTAAGGAAATTCTTATGATGAAATAATGTCATACAAGTTTGTTAAGCGTTCTTACGAGGAAAATAATGTCTTACGAGTTTGTTAAGAGTTCATATGGGAGAATTTTTTTTTCAGAGTTCCTACCGATAATAAACAGATATTAGGCTGTATATGTTTAAGTTGGATTCTTACTTAGAAACTAGTATATTGCTATATAACTAAATCATTTTCCTGCCCCCTCCCCCCATGCATCTCCTGCTCGTACATCACACCCCTCCCTGCCCTTTACCTCACACTCTCTCGCCGCACCTGTGTTTACTTTAGACCATCAGCCAGACGCCGCATGCAGGTCATCTCTTAATCTTATCTTATCTTCTCCATAATATCTGGACCATCCCTCTCCTTCATATTGTTCATTCATAGTTCCTTTTCATTAAACTAGTCAGTTTTACATATATAAACAAAGTCAGGGTCTAGCTCACGATCCCACCTTAGTTTTACTAATACATCTTCTTTAGTATCCAATCATTTTCTTCGAGATTTAAAACAGCTATTTCAAACGTATTAAAATACAATAATTTTGTTATCGAGCTCCAGCTCCTATCCCCCGCCTTAGTCCCCTGTCGTATAATGAATACTAACAGTCCAATCCCTCTAAAATTTTAAAATAATCATATTTCAAACGTAGTTCAATACAGTAATTTACTTACCGAGCTCCAGCTCTTGTCCTCCACCTTAGTTCCTTCGCACATCTTCGTTAATACCTAATCAAATTCCCTGAAATTTTATCCCTCTGTATTTCAGACACAGTAAATAAGATCAAGTCAGTTATTGAGCTCCAGCTCTTGTCCCCCATCTTACTTCCCTCTCGGGTCTTCGTTAATACCTAATCAAATTCCCTGAAATTTTATCCCTCTGTATTTCAGACACAGTAAATAAGATCAAGTCAGTTACTGAGCTCCAGCTCTTGTCCCCCACCTTACTTCCCTCTCGGGTCTTCGGTATTATTCTATCAAATTCCCTGAAATTTCTACCCGCTGTATTTCAGACGTAGTTTAGTAAATCCAAACAATTATCAAACTCTAGCTCTTGTCCCCCAGCTTAGTTCATTTGTACAAGATCGTTAGTAACAGACCAATTTTCCCGAAATTTAAAGCAGACATACTTCAAAGTTAGTAAATAAGATCAAGTCAGTTACTGAGCTCCAGCTCTCGTCCGCCACCCTACTTCCCCCTCAAGTCTTTGTTAATATCCTATCAATTCCCCTGAAATTTTTACCCTCTGTATTTCAGGCACCGTAAATAAGATCAAAACAGTTAACGAGCTCCAGCTCTCGTCCCCACCTTAGTTCTCTCTCGTATCTTTGTAAATAACCCATCAATTTCCCTGAAATTTTTACCCTCTTTATTTCAGACATAGTAAATATGATGTAAACAATTATAAAACTCTAGCTCTTGTCCTCTGTCCAAGTTCACTCCTGTAAATTCATTACTATCAGTCCAAATCCCCCTGAGATTTAAACACCCAACTACATTTTCAGACATAGTAAATAAAAGCCAGTTCAGTTATCAAGTTTCAACTCTTGTCCCCCAGCTTAGTTCATTTTGTACAAGTTCTTTATTTTCCAACTAAATCACCTGAAATTTAAGATCACCTTACTTCTAACGTAGTAAAATCAAACTGAAATTACCAATTTCTAACTCATGTTCTTCACTTAGATCATCGAACATAAATATATCCGATCAAGTCCCTCTCCAGCCTATCTCTTTATCAGAGTAATCACCTTACCCTTTCCCTCCCTTACCTTCTCATCCCCAACGTATCCAAACCTTCAATAATCATACTGTATTTGCATGTTTTCTCTATATTCAGCTGTGTTCTTCACATTTTTTCCATGTTTTCTGTGTTCACTCCATGTTCTACAAATGTTCACAGCATGCTCAGTTCAAATTTTTTCTACCATTTTCCCCATATGTTCACTATGTTCTTTGTCATGTTTTCATGTACATCATATGTACATGAAAAGTGGGTGAGTGAGTGGAGGTCGAGGGAGGGGGTAGACGTACCGTGCGCGCTCCGTTAAAATCGTGACATTAACAGGGATTCGTAGGACTACTGCCGTGGATTACTGATTACAGACATAACAAAGTGCATAGTGACCCACTGGAAAATTGAAAATAGTCATTAACAATAGAACTTTGTGTTAAATAGAGAATAAACGGGAGACCACGTGTGAGCCAGTGAACGAGGCTTTGTGTACATGCGTGTATTAGGGAAAAAAAAACAAAAAAAAATAGTGAACGGTGATTCGTGGAACAGTGATGTGGAACGGGTATCACAACAACATATAAGTTGGAAGTGAATATTATAAATATAGAACACTAGAAATATAGAATAGTGGCAAGAGGCGGCATCAGTGGTTATAAATCGGGTAACTGGAAACTGGTGACATCAACCTGGGCCACAAGAGGTCACCTGTACTGACCGGGGACCAGCCTCGCTACCTACGCTAAGTACCTGCCATAAAGTTTGAACAAAATAACATACATAATATTACAAATATACGATATACATATAATATTATAATATTAAACATATAAATATATATACATATATATTGTTACAAATATACAATATACATATAATATTATAAATATATCGATATATACAACAAAACAAGGCAATATGGGAGTAAATAAACAAATTTGTGGCCACTGTAACAACTTCATAAAGACGAAGGTAACGGGAATTGAATGTTATATCTGTAAGACTAGATTCCATTCAGCTTGTACAGGAGTGAGTAACACTACGGCACTGAGAGCTGGCCACTTGCTCTGGGTGTGTAAAAATGACCTGCCAGCTTGGAATATCCTAAAAAACCTTCTAGATAACATGACGCATGAACGGAAAACATCATTCATTGGAAGCCTACCAGCCATCCAGAAGGAGTGGGAAAGGAACAACAATCCTAATATACAAGGGGCGTAGACTATAGTCAGGGATGAAACTGAGGCTGAAACTCAGGAAGTTGTAAACTCTGACTCAGTAGGCCAGGATGTAGATGACAGTAAACTAGAAAGTGTACCAGACAGCACTGACAGCTCGATAGGTACAGACACCACGACGGTTCTCGATAGAGCAATTCAGAACAGAAGGACAGACTTATGCAAATTTTATGCAAAGGGCATATGCAGACATAGATATGCTGGTAATAAGAAAGAATTAGAATGCAGTTACCAACATCCCAAAAAATGTTTAAATATGCTTAGGAAAGGTGTGTGTCGATTTGGATCAATATGTAGGTTTTTCCATCCTGACATGTGCCAAACCTCACTGGAGGACAGAAAATGCTATGACCTTAGCTGCCCACACTTTCACATGAAAGGCACTACATAAAGAGTGGCAAGCAGGATAATGAATTTGGAGGAAACTCTATAAATTTTTTATACCAGACCGGCAGAGAATTCAAAAGGAGCAGCATGGAGAGTGTATGGAACTGGATGCCAGATCCACTTGCATTCCAGAATTACAGATACAATTACCCACCGAAAGGGAACTACAACTACGACAGAAAACTGCCCTACAACAATCAGTACTGGTCAGAACAAACTCATTATGTCCACGATTAATGGACTTGCCGAAAAAGTCTCCCATTCAAACTATCACTAATAGAGTAACCTCATTCATCTTTGCCAACATACAAGGACTGAAAACAAGAACAAACAACAAAGTACAGTTCATAAATGGCCTCCTCACGGAGTCAAATGCAGTATTTGGAGCTTTCACAGAAACCCATGCAGGGGAATTGTTGGACAGTGAGATCTGGATTCCAGGATATAACCTATACAGGTGTGATAGGAAAATTAGGTCACATGGAGGAGTGGGTCTGTATATTAGGGAAGACCTTGTATGCTCGGAGCTCCTAAACGTTACAAATGAGGTGGTAGAGGTACTGGGATTAAAAATAGAGAAAATAAATTTAGTGATTATACTAATATACAAACCGCCAGATGCAACGGCTGAGGAATTCACAGAACAGATAAGCAAAATAGAGAATAGCCTTGATAATTTGGAGAACCCGATACCTGATATTATCTTCCTAGGTGACTTCAACTTGCCTAGTCTCAGGTGGAAAATAGCAAACAATAATATTATACCAGGAAATCTATCAGGACCTAACCAACCACAGATTAGAGAACTACTTAGATTCTGTGACAAATTTTCACTCAATCAGCAGATATCGGAGCCAACGAGAAATGAAAATATTCTAGATCTGGTCTTTACGAACAATGAAGACATTATCAGAGACATTACGATATCAGATACCACATACTCAGATCACAAACTCATTGATGTGCAAACGACCATCAATACTCAGAATAGACCTAAAACGTTGATAAAGCGAGAGGGGCTATTCAGTAAATTCAATTTTAATAATAAAAGGATAGACTGGGAGATAATAAACAGGGAACTTACAAACATTCCATGGGGAACTGTTCTAAATAATACAAGTCCTACAGAAGGAATAGAAAAACTGACTTCAGAAGCGTATCAAGTCTGTCTGAAACATGTTCCTTTGAGGAAAGCCAGAAAGAGATCTAACGTAGAAAGAGAACGCAGACGACACTATAAACGCAGGAAAAAATTAACGGAACTGCTTATGCAGACACGAATTTCCCGTCAAAGAAGGAATAATTTAAATAGGGAGATTGAAGAAATCGAGCGGAAATTGAAACACGCATATGAAACTGAAGAAAGGCAGTTAGAACAGAAAGCAATTCAGGAAATAAAGAAAAATCCAAAATATTTCTTCTCATATGCGAAATCAAAAGCAAAAACCACTGCCAGTATTGGACCTATTCGTACAAGTGAAGGTTCATACACGGAGGATGACAAAGAAATTAGTGAAATCCTAAAAAAGCAGTATGAGGACATGTTTAGCACTCCAATAAACAACATGAAGGTGGAAGATCCAGACAATTTCTTTATGCGGGATATTCAAACCCCTGTAAATATAACTGATATAAACACGAGCGCACTAAATTTTGAAAAAGAAATTGAAAACATGCCCATGCACTCGGCCCCAGGTCCAGACTCATGGAATTCAATATTTATAAAGAAATGCAAAGTGCCGGTAGCACAGGCACTCAGTATAGTGTGGAGGAAGAGCTTGGACACGGGGGAGATACCAGATGCACTTAAAGTAGCAGACATAGCCCCTCTACACAAGGGAGGGAGCAAAGCATTGGCAAAAAATTATAGACCAGTTGCACTAACATCGCACATCATAAAAGTATTTGAGAGAGTGATTAGGAGTCAGGTCACCAATTTCATGGAGACCAATGACTCTCACAACCCAGGCCAACATGGATTTCGAGCGGGAAGATCGTGCCTCTCACAGCTACTTGAGCACTACGACAAAGTCACTGAGGCATTAGAAGAGAAACAGAATGCTGATGTGATATACACGGACTTCGCAAAGGCTTTCGATAAATGTGACCATGGCGTGATAGCACACAAAATGAAGTCAATGGGAATAACCGGTAAAGTAGGACGCTGGATACTCAGTTTTCTGTCAAACAGGACTCAGCGAGTAACTGTCAACCATACAAAATCTAGTCCAAGTGCAGTGAAAAGCTCTGTTCTTCAGGGTACAGTCCTTGCACCGCTGCTTTTCCTTATTCTCATATCAGATATAGACAAAAATACAAGTCACAGCTTCGTATCATCCTTTGCAGATGACACAAAAATCAGTATGAAAATTACCTCGGCTGAGGACATTGAAAAACTTCAAGCTGATATTAATAAAGTTTTCGACTGGGCATCAGAAAATAACATGATGTTTAACAGTGATAAATTCCAGGTACTCAGGTACGGTAAAAATGAGGACCTTAAACATAATACAGAGTACAAAACACAATCAAATGTACCCATAGTAGGAAAACAGCATGTAAAGGATTTGGGAATAATAATGTCTGACGACCTAACGTTTAAGGAGCATAACCAAGCAAATATTGCGACAGCCAGAAAAATGATAGGATGGATTACGAGAACTTTCAAATCCAGGGATCCCATCACAATGGTTGTACTCTTCAAGTCACTTGTGTTGTCCCGTCTTGAGTACTACTCAGTACTCACTTCCCCATTCAGAGCAGGAGAGATTGCTGAAATAGAGGGAATACAGAGAACATATACGGCACGCATAGATGCAATAAAGCACCTAAATTATTGGGATCGTCTCAAAGCCCTCCAAATGTACTCACTAGAAAGAAGACGAGAGAGATATCAAATAATATTCACCTGGAAGATACTGGAGGGCCAAGTACCAAATCTACACAGTAAAATAACAACGTACTGGAGTGAACGACATGGAAGAAAATGTAGAATAGAACCAATGAAGAGCAGAGGTGCCATAGGCACAATCAGAGAACACTGTATAAACATCAGAGGTCCGCGGTTGTTCAACGTCCTCCCAGCAAGCATAAAAAATATTGCCGGAACAACCGTGGACATTTTCAAGAGGAAACTAGATTTATTCCTCCAACGAGTGCCGGACCAACCGGGCTGTGGTGGGTATGTGGGCCTGCGGGCCGCTCCAAGCAACAGCCTGGTGGACCAAACTCTCACAAGTCGAGCCTGGCCTCGGGCCGGGCTTGGGGAGTAGAAGAACTCCCAGAACACCATCAACCAGGTATATGTTCTCTATAACTTTTATACTCAATATTCATGTTCTCAATGCTCTTACCTTGTTCTTTACATGTTCAGTGTTCATTCTTTGTATTCCCTATGTTCCTTATCATGTCTTCATATTCTCTATAAGTTCATATTCCCTGCATGTTCACTCTATTCATCAACTTTTTTCTTACATGTTTTCTGTGTTCACCGTATGTTCACTGTGTTCATTCCCCTACTTAACCTCAATTTTTTATGTTCTTTGTTTCTTTAAACCAATTTGTTTCTTCCATTCACTAACTAGTTCTTTGTCAAGTAATATTATACTGCAATACAGTTCCCTCAACAATTTTAGTCACCCAGTTTTTATTTGCAAAACTATGTCAAAGTAATTCTCGTAGTCAACTTATTAGTTCTACCAACCCTGTTCTTAAACAAATCTACATTTTATTCAGTTCCAAATTTACAAAGGCAAACCTTTCTTGTAACTTCTTAACTAAAAATCTTTCGCCAATCAACTAAAACATAGTCACTTTCGTCATTTCTCAACTAAACTAATTATCCAATCAACCAAAAATAGTCAGGATTATTCTCATTCAACGCCATTCTTAACTAATACAACCTTTCTCTAAGCTAAAAATCGTCAAAGGAATCTTACCATCACTGTTCTTAACTAAAATAACCTTTCTCTTAGCAAAAATACTCAAAGGAAACGTTTCCAATACTGTTCATAACTAACTTTATCCATCGTCAAGTAATTGAAAATAGCCTTATTCATCATTTCGTAACAGCCATTATGTTTTCGTTAAGTAAGAAAAAATAACCAAAGATATCTTTCATCGCTGTTCTTAACTGACATTATACTTTGGGGAGCACAAAAATAGTCTCCCTCGTCATATTTTGTCTTTTTCCTTAACTAAACGTATTCATCAGTCAACTAAAAAAATAGTTACTTCATCATGTTTCCCTGTCATTTCTTAACTGAAATATAACTTCTCTCATGTGTTACCTCTTTCCAACACTGTTCTTAACTAAAGTAACCTTTCACTTCGCTAAAATAGTCATATTCATCATTGTTCCTAACTAAAATTATATGTCGTTAAGTAAGAAAAATAGTCAAAGGTGCTCTTCGAGATAACAAAGACACTCTCAATGTCATCAAAGTTACTCTTCGAGAAATCAAAGATACTCTTCGAGACATCAAGGACTTACTCAAAGACATCAAAGTTGCACTCAAAGACATCCTTTGAGACATCAAAAACATCCTTTAAGACTTCAAGGGCACTCTTCGAGATA
The DNA here is from genome assembly GCF_040958095.1 of Procambarus clarkii. Lineage (NCBI taxonomy): Eukaryota > Metazoa > Arthropoda > Malacostraca > Decapoda > Cambaridae > Procambarus > Procambarus clarkii. The sequence goes on along the minus strand of NW_027189128.1, from coordinate 5,100,481 downwards.
TCAAAGACACTCTCAAACACTTAAAAATTTACTCGCATCCTCAAAGACATCCTTTGAGACGTCAAAGACATGCTTTAAGACATCAAAGTTATTCTCAGAGGCATTAAAGCTATTCTCAGAGACATAAAAGTTATTCTCAGAGGCATAAAAGCTATTCTCAGAGACATAAAAGTTATTCTCAGAGGCATGAAAGTTATTCTCAGAGACATAAAAGTTATTCTCTATGTAACCTTTCGTTCATCAGAGAAACTTTCTAAGACATCTTCGTTCATTAGAGTTAATCTCAGAGGCTTAAAAGTCATTCTCAGAGCTATCAAACTTGTTCTCAAGGTCATAAAAGTTATTCCAAGAGACGTCAAAGTTAATCTAAGACATCATCTTTCATCAAAGATATTCTCTCTAAGCCATCAATGTTCTTCTCTAAGACATAAAAAGTTATTCTCTATGTCATCAAAAAGTTATTCTCTGAGCTAACAAAATACTACTCATCTTCTCAAAGACATTCTCAAAGTCATCAAAGTTATTCTAAGAGCTAACAAAAGTTATTCTCAGAGTCATCTTCGTTCTTCAGAGAAACTTTCCAAAACATCTTTGTTCATCAAAGTTATTCTCGGAGTCATCAAAAGGTATTCTCTAACTCACTTTTGCTCATTAAAGTTAATTTCTATGTTATAAAAGTTATTCTCAGAGACATCTAAAGTTAATCTTGCTCATCAAAGTTGTTCTCTAAGACATAAAAGTTTTTCTCAGAGTCATCAAAGTTGTTCTCTAAGACATCAATGTTGTTCTCTAAGACATCAAAGATGTTCTCTAAATCATAAAAGTTAATTTCTAAGTCACCTTCGTTCATTAGAGAAACTTTCCAATCCATCTTCGTTAATCAAAGTTATTCTCAGAGTCATCAAAGTGATCTCTTAATTCACCTTCGTTCTCCAAAAAGTTGTTCTCTAAGACACCTTCGTTCATCAAAGAAACTCTCCTTCTTCCATCATGTTATTCTTTAAGACATCTTCAGTCATAAAATTTCTCTCCAAAATGTAACTAGTTCACCTTTTCGTACCAAACCTACACTTCTGTTAAAATATATTTCTTAGTCACTTTACCCTAAAACTGTTCTCTGAACTACACTGTTCAAACCTACGTAACCTATCCTGTCCACCCAATGTTACTTAGTTAATGTAACGTTCCTAAACCTAACTTTACCTATCCTAACTTGACTTACCTTACCTTTACCTATCGTACCTAACTTAACCTGCATATCCTAACTTTACCTATCCTAACATAACTTACCTTTACCTTACCTATCTTACCTAACTTACCTAACCTAACCTAACTTATCCTGCTTAACCTAACTTACCTACATTACCTAACTTAACCTGCTAAACCTAACTTTACCTATCCAAACATAACTTACCTTACATTACCTATCTTACCTAACTTAACCTGCATAACCTAATTTTACCTATCCTAACTTAACTTACCTTACCTTACCTATCTTACCTAACTTAACCTGCATATCCTAACTTTACCTATCCTAACATAACTTACCTTTACCTTACCTATCTTACCTAACTTACCTAACCTAACCTAACTTATCCTGCTTAACCTAACTTACCTACATTACCTAACTTAACCTGCTTAACCTAACTTTACCTATCCTACCTTACCTTACCTATCTTACCTAACTTACCTAACCTAACCTAACTTATTCTGCTTAACCTAACTTACCTACATTACCTAACTTAACCTGCTAAACCTAACTTTACCTATCCTAACATAACTTACCTTACATTACCTATCTTACCTAACTTAACCTGCATAACCTTACTTTACCTATCCTAACTTAACTTACCTTACCTTACCTATCTTACCTAACTTAACCTGCATAACCTAACCTGCTTAACCTAACTTACCTTACATTACCTATCTTACCTAACTTAACCTGCATAACCTAACTTTACCTATCCTAACTTAACTTACCTTACCTTACCTGTCTTACCTAACTTAACCTGCATAACCTAATCTGCTTAACCTAACTTACCTTACCTTACCTATCTTACCTAACTTAACCTAACTTATCCTGCTTAACCTACTTACCTACATTACCTAACTTAACCTAACCTAACTTACCTACCCTACCTAACTTAACCTGCTTAACCTAACTTAATCTTACATTCCCAAACTGATATATCCTAACTTATCTAGTCCAGCCAGACATGACCTAACTTACATAATTATTCCTGCTTGTCTTTTGTGTTTCGTCAATCAATGTTTCATATTCATTTACTCATTTCAAGGGTTAATTTCTCAAATGAACATTTTTGCATTTCAAGTGTTATTTGTTTAGGATTGGGTGTTTAACCATTTCAAAGGATATTGTTATATATGGGAATTTACTCGTTTCAAAGGGCTAATTTCTCAAATGGTCATTTTTGCAGATCAAGGGTTATTTGTTAAAGTTCATCAAGTTGCTCATAAGTTGTATTTATTATGTTTGTTACCATTTGTTCTTATTTCCCAACCCCTTAACCTAACCTCTTGTAATCTTAGTGTATTTAGTAGGTTCTATTATATGTTCTTATTCCCCAACCCTTTAACCTAACCTTTCAGATGTAGTTTATTGTGTTTTTGACGTACTTGTTGAATATATTATCCTTTTCATAACCTTTCAGATGTAGTTTTGTTTCTCCTTTGTATATTTTACGCAAACCCACCATCCCACTTAACCTTCTTTCCTTCTTTTACTTTGTTTTTCACATATAAGTTCATTCTTTATCTTAGTAATAATAAAATTACAATAGTAAAGAATCAGATCTACTAAGACTTGAATTTGAGAAAAAACAAGAGAGCAAGGGACTGAGAGCATGAAAAGAGGAGAAAAGAGTAAGAGAGGGGGGGGGTGAGGAAGAGCATGGGAGCACTAAGACTTGAATTTGAGAAACAAGAGAGCATTTGAGCAAATGAGTGAGAGAGAGGGGGAGGAAGAGAGAGAATAAGGGAGAGAGATAGAAAAGGAGGGTTAGAAGGAGTAGGAGAAACAAAGTAAAAGAAGGAAAGAAGGTTAAGTGGGATGGTGGGTTTGGCTAAAATATACAAAGGAGAAACAAAACTACATCTGAAAGGTTATGAAAAGGATAATATATTCAACAAATACGTCAAAAACACAATAAACTACATCTGAAAGGTTAGGTTAAAGGGTTGGGGAATAAGAACATATGATAGAACCTACTAAATACACTAAGAATACAAGAGGTTAGGTTAAGGGGTTGGGAAATAAGAACAAATGATAACAAACATAATAAATACAACTTATGAGCAACTTGATGAACTTTAACAAATAACCCTTGATCTGCAAAAATGACCATTTGAGAAATTAGCCCTTTGAAACGAGTAAATTCCCATATATAACAAAATCCTTTGAAATGGTCAAACACCCAATCTTAAACAAATAACACTTGAAATGCAAAAATGTCCATTTGAGAAATTAACCCTTGAAATGAGTAAATGAATATGAGACAATGATTGACGAAACACAAAAGACAAGCAGGAATAATTATGTAAGTTAGGTCATGTCTGGCTGGACTAGATAAGTTAGGATACATCAGTTTGGGAATGTAAGATTAAGTTAGGTTAAGCAGGTTAAGTTAGGTAGGGTAGGTAAGTTAGGTTATGTTAAGTTAGGCAATGTAGGTAAGTTAGGTTAAGCAGGATAAGTTAGGTTAAGTTAGGTAAGATAGGTAAGGTAAGGTAAGTTAGGTTAAGCAGGTTAGGTTATGCAGGTTAAGTTAGGTAAGTTAGGTAAGATAGGTAAGGTAAGGTAAGTTAGGATAGGTAAAGTTAGGTTATGCAGGTTAAGTTAGGTAAGATAGGTAATGAAAGGTAAGTTATGTTAGGATAGGTAAAGCTAGGTTTAGCAGGTTAAGTTAGGTAATGTAGGTAAGTTAGGTTAAGCAGGATAAGTTAGGATATGTTAGGTAAGTTAGGTAAGATAGGTAAGGTAAGTTAGGTTAAGTTAGGTTATGCAGGTTAAGTTAGGTAAGTTAAGTTAGGATAGGTGAAGTTAGGTTAAGCAGGTTAAGTTAGGTTATGCAGGTTAAGTTAGGTAAGTTAGGTAAGATAGGTAAGGTAAGGTAAGTTAAGTTAGGATAGGTAAAGTTAGGTTATGCAGATTAAGTTAGGTAAGATAGGTAATGTAAGGTAAGTTATGTTAGGATAGGTAAAGTTAGGTTTAGCAGGTTAAGTTAGGTAATGTAGATAAGTTAGGTTAAGCAGGATAAGTTAGGTTAGGTTAGGTAAGTTAGGTAAGATAGGTAAGGTAAAGGTAAGTTATGTTAGGATAGGTAAAGTTAGGATATGCAGGTTAAGTTAGGTACGATAGGTAAAGGTAAGGTAAGTCAAGTTAGGATAGGTAAAGTTAGGTTTAGGAACGTTACATTAACTAAGTAACATTGGGTGGAGAGGATAGGTTACGTAGGTTTGAACAGTGTAGTTCAGAGAACAGTTTTAGGGTAATGTGACTAAGAAATATATTTTAACAGAAGTGTAGGTTTGGTATGAAAAGGTGAACTAGTTACATTTTGGAGAGAAATTTTGTGACTGAAGATGTCTTAAAGAATAACATGATGGAAGAAGGAGAGTTTCTTTGATGAACGAAGGTGTCTTAGAGAACAACTTTTTTGGAGAACGAAGGTGAATTAAGAGATCACTTTGATGACTCTGAGAATAACTTTGATTAACGAAGATGGATTGGAAAGTTTCTCTAATGAACGAAGGTGACTTAGAGATTAACTTTTATGATTTAGAGAACATCTTTGATGTCTTAGAGAACAACATTGATGTCTTAGAGAACAACTTTGATGACTCTGAGAAAAACTTTTATGTCTTAGAGAACAACTTTGATGAGCAAGATTAACTTTAGATGTCTCTGAGAATGACTTTTATAACATAGAAATTAACTTTAATGAACAAAAGTGAGTTAGAGAATACCTTTTGATGACTCCGAGAATAACTTTGATGAACAAAGATATTTTGGAAAGTTTCTCTGAAGAACGAAGATGACTCTGAGAATAACTTTTGTTAGCTCTTAGAATAACTTTGATGACTTTGAGAATGTCTTTGAGAACATGAGTAGTATTTTGTTAGCTCAGAGAATAACTTTTTGATGACATAGAGAATAACTTTTTATGTCTTAGAAAAGAACATTGATGGCTTAGAGAGAATATCTTTGATGAAAGATGATGTCTTAGATTAACTTTGACGTCTCTTGGAATAACTTTTATGACTTTGAGAACAAGTTTGATAGCTCTGAGAATGACTTTTATGCCTCTGAGATTAACTCTAATGAACGAAGATGTCTTAGAAAGTTTCTCTGATGAACGAAAGGTTACATAGAGAATAATTTTTATGTCTCTGAGAATAACTTTCATGCCTCTGAGAATAACTTTTATGTCTCTGAGAATAGCTTTTATGCCTCTGAGAATAACTTTTATGTCTCTGAGAATAGCTTTAATGCCTCTGAGAATAACTTTGATGTCTTAAAGGATGTCTTTGATGTCTCAAAGGATGTCTTTGAGGATGCGAGTAAATTTTTAAGTGTTTGAGAGTGTCTTTGATATCTCGAAGAGTGCCCTTGAAGTCTTAAAGGATGTTTTTGATGTGTCAGAGGATGTCTTTGAGTGCAACTTTGATGTCTTTGAGTAAGTCCTTGATGTCTCGAAGAGTGTCTTTGATTTCTCAAAGAGTAACTTTGATGACACTGAGAGTGTCTTTGTTATCTCGAAGAGCACCTTTGACTATTTTTCTTACTTAACGACATATAATTTTAGTTAGGAACAATGATGAATATGACTATTTTAGCTAAGTGAAAGGTTACTTTAGTTAAGAACAGTGTTGGAAAGAGGCAACACATGTGAGAAATTATATTTCAGTTAGGAAATGACAGGGAAACATGATGAAGTAACTATTTTTTTAGTTGACTGATGAGAATATGAAGGAACATGATAAGGAACATAGGGAATACAAAGAATGAACACTGAACATATGAAGAACAAGGTAAGAGCATTGAGAACATGAATATTGAGTATAAAAGTTATAGAGAACATATGATGTACATGAAAACATGACAAAAAACAGTGAACATATGGGGAAAATGGTAGAAAAAATTTGAACTGAGCATGCTGTGAACATTTGTAGAACATGGAGTGAACACAGAAAACATGGAAAAAATGTGAAGAACACAGCTGAATATAGAGAAAATATGCAAATACAGTATGATTATTGAAGGTTTGGATACGTTGGGGATGAGAAGGTAAGGGAGGGAAAGGGTAAGGTGATTACTCTGATAAAGAGATAGGCTGGAGAGGGACTTGATCGGATATATTTATGTTCGATGATCTAAGTGAAGAACATGAGTTGGAAATTGGTAATTTCAGTTTGATTTTACTACGTTAGAATTAAGGTGATCTTAAATCTCAGGTGATTTAGTTGGAAAATAAAGAACTTGTACAAAACGAACTAAGCTGGGGGACAAGAGTTGAAACTTGATAACTGAACTGGCTTTTATTTACTATGTCTGAAAATGTAGTTGGGTGTTTAAATCTCAGGGGGATTTGGAGCTGATAGTAATGAATTTACAGGAGTGAAACTTGGACAGAGGACAAGAGCTAGAGTTTTATAATTGTTTGCATCATATTTACTATGTCTGAAATAAAGAGGGTAAAAATTTCAGGGAAATTGATGGGTTATTTACAAAGATACGAGAGAGAACTAAGGTGTGGACGAGAGCTGGAGCTCGTTAACTGTTTTGATTTTATTTACGGTGCCTGAAATACAGAGGGTAAAAATTTCAGGGGAATTGATAGGATATTAACAAAGACTTGAGGGGGAAGTAGGGTGGGGGGACGAGAGCTGGAGCTCAGTAACTGACTTGATCTTATTTACTAACTTTGAAGTATGTCTGCTTTAAATTTCGGGAAAATTGGTCTGTTACTAACGATCTTGCACAAATGAACTAAGCTGGGGGACAAGAGCTAGAGTTTGATAATTGTTTGGATTTACTAAACTACGTCTGAAATACAGCGGGTAGAAATTTCAGGGAATTTGAAAGGATAATACCGAAGACCCGCGAGGGAAGTAAGGTGGCGGAGAAGAGCTGGAGCTCAGTAACTGACTTGATCTTATTTACTGTGTCTGAAATAAAGAGGGATAAAATTTCAGGGAATTTGATTAGGTATTAACGAAGACCCGAGAGGGAAGTAAGATGGGGGACAAGAGCTGGAGCTCAGTAACTGACTTGATCTTATTTACTGTGTCTGAAATACAGAGGGATAAAATTTCAGGGAATTTGATTAGGTATTAACGAAGATGTGCGAGGGAACTAAGGTGGAGGACAAGAGCTGGAGCTCGGTAAGTAAATTACTGTATTGAACTACGTTTGAAATATGATTATTTTTAAATTTTAGAGGGATTGGACTGTTAGTATTCATTATACGACAGGGGACTAAGGCGGGGGATAGGAGCTGGAGCTCAGTAACTAAATTACTGTATTGAACTACATTTGAAATATGATTATTTTTAAATTTTAGAGGGATTGGACTGTTAGTATTCATTATACGACAGGGGACTAAGGCGGGGGATAGGAGCTGGAGCTCGATAACAAAATTATTGTATTTTAATACGTTTGAAATAGCTGTGTTTTAAATCTCGAAGAAAATGATTGGATACTAAAGAAGATGTATTAGTAAAACTAAGGTGGGAACGTGAGCTAGACCCTGACTTTGTTTATATATGTAAAACTGACTAGTTTAATGAAAAGGAACTATGAATGAACAATATGAAGGAGAGGGATGGTCCAGATATTATGGAGAAGATAAGATAAGATTAAGAGATGACCTGCATGCGGCGTCTGGCTGACGGTCTAAAGTAAACACAGGTGCGGCGAGAGATTGTGAGGTAAAGGGCAGGGAGGGGTGTGATGTATGAGCAGGAGATGCAGGGGGGGAGGGGGCAGGAAAATGATTTAGTTATATAGCAATATACTAGTTTCTAAGTAAGAATCATAAGAATTATTTTCCTCATAAGAACACTTAACAAACTCGTATGACATTATTTCATCATAAGAATTTCCTTAATTCCACATCAGTGACTTGAATTTTGCCCATAAGAACTCTTAACAAACTCGTATGACATTATTTTCATCATATGAACTCTTAACAAACTACTATAATCTCAGAAATTACTCACTCATAAGAATTCCTTAATTCCAATTCTGTGACTGCCCAAATTCACCAAGAAAGTCTGTGGCGCTTACCCCCTACTACTCTAAGCCACTTCGGAAGAGTGTTGTAGGCATTATATGTAACATTTGTAACATAAGATTTCACCTGAGTTGTACAGGATTACCTACACAATATGCAAATTGGGAAGGTAACTACTGGATCTGTCAAAGTGACAGACAGATGTGGGAAAACATTACCAAACTAATGAATAACATTCCTGAAGTACACAGGCTACAATTCACACAAAAACTTCCAGAAATATTTGCAGAGTATATAAAGACAGCAACGAACTCTGAGCACAACCCAGGGACTGAGAATTTAGAGAGTCAAAGTAGCAATGTAGAAGGACATAGTGTCGAGGTACACAAAAATGAAGGCAATATTGTAGAGCAAACTGGTGATATGAATAAGGAGAGAAAACTTGAGACGAATGAGAACACAAATGAGAAAAACGAAATCAACAAGGAGAAAGATAAGGCCAATAACGAGAATGAATGCAGAAAAGAGAAAGTTGGAACAAAAAGCACAGAGGTAGCCAAGTCGTGCACGGGTACAAACAAGAATAATACAATCACAGATGAAAATATTTGCAGGTATTATGCAAAAGGACAGTGCAGATATGGGCCCAGAGGCACGGAATGCTCATTCATGCACCCACGGAAATGCTGAAACTGGTTAGGGAAAGGCAGATGTCGTTTTGATACAAAGTGTAGATATTTTCACCCTAAGCTATGCAAACACTCAGTTAATGAGAGGAAATGCTACGATATTCATTGCCCTGATTTCCACATCAGAGGTACACAGCGCTATATAAGAGAGGAAGTCCAATATAATAGCCCTGAAATTTTTTTAGAGGCAGGAAGAAACAGATGGAGAAACAGACAGGCAGAATCGTGGCAGGAGTATGGATGGAGAAGGGGGAAATGCCCAAGACTGGACTACGGTTCGTCATCAACCTTACCTTGAGGTGCTTCCGGGCTTAGCGTCCCCGTGGCACGGTCGTCGACCAAACCTCCTGGTTGCTGGACTGATCAACCAGGCTGTTGGACATGGCTGCTCGCAGCCTGACGTATGAGTCACAGCCTGGTTGATCAGGTATCCTTTCGAGGTGCTTATCCAGTTATCTCTTGAACACTGTGAGGGGTTTGCCAGTTATGCCCCTTATGTGTAGCAGAAGTGTGTTGAACAGTCTTGGGCCTCTGACGTTGATAGAGTTCTCTCTCAGAGTACCTGTTGCACCTCTGCTTTTCAACGGGGTATTCTGCACATTCTGCCATGTCTTCTGGTCTCATGTGATGTTATTTCTGTGTGCAGGTTTGGGACCAGCCCCTCTAATATTTTCCACGTGTAAATTATTATGTATCTCTCCCGCCTGCGCTCAAGGGAGTACAGATTTAGGCTCTTTAGTCAGTCCCAATAGTTTAGATGTTTTACTGAGTGGATTCTAGCAATAAAGGAACTCTGCACGCTCTCCAGGTCAGTAATTTCTCCAGCTTTGAAAGGGGCTGTCATTGTTCAGCAGTACTCCTCTCTAGAGAGCACAAGCGCTTTGAAAAGTATCATCATCGGTATAGCATCTCTAGTGTGAAAAGTTTTTATTATCCAACCTGTCATTTTTCTTGCAGTTGTGACGGCTACTTTATTATGTTCTTTAAAGGTAAGGTCATCCGACATGAGAACACCCAGATCCTTTCCTATTGCCTTTTCGTTCTATGTTATGATTTGCCTAAGTTTTGTACGTGGTTTGCGTTGTTATATTTTCATTTTTTCCATAGCGCATGAGCTGGAACTTATCTTCGTTAAACACCGTATTATTTTATGTAGCCCATAGAAAGACCTGATCTACATCTGATTGGAGGTTTGCCGTGTCCTCTATGTTGCCTACTCTCATGAAGATCCTAGTGTCATCTGCAAAGGATGATACAGTGCTATAGGTTGTGTTCTTGTCTATGTCTGATATGAGGATGAGAAAAAGTACTGGAGCAAGCACAGTACCCTGGGAGACTGAGCTCTTCACAGTTGATGGGCTGGATTTTATTTTGTTGACTATTACACATTGGTTTCTGTGAGTCAGGAAATTGTAGATCCATCAGCCTATTTTCCGGTAATTCCTTTTGAACGCATTTTATGTGCAATAACACCATGGTCACATTTATCAAAAGCTTTTGCGAAATCTGTGTAAATTACATCAGCGTTTTGTTTGTCTTCCATAGCATCTAATGCCATATCATAGTGGTCCAGCAACTGCGACAGGCAAGAGCGCCCTGTTCTGAAACCATGTTGTCTGGGGTTATGGAGATGCTGTGATTCCATGTATTTTGTGATCTTATTTCTTAGCTCTCTATCAAAAATTTTTATGATGTGCGATGTTAGTGCTATCAGTCTGTAATTTTTTGCCTCTGCCTTATTTCCTCCTTTATGAAGTGGTGCTATCTCTGCTGTTATTAGTATATCAGGGATAACGCCAGTATCTAGGCTTTGTCTCCACAGAATGTGGAGGGCCTGCAATAGTGTTTTTTTTTACAGTTCTTGATGAATATGGAGTTCCAATAATCCGGGCCTGGTGCATAGTGCATAGGCATACTGTTTATGGCTTCTTCAAAATTCAGTGGGGATAGGGTGACGTCTGATATATGATTTGATGTTGATATCATATCCATGAAAAATTCATTTGGGTTATCAATCTTTAGTGCGCTTAATGGCTCGCTGAAAACAGAGTCGTACTGCTTCCTCAGTAGCTCGCTAATTTCTTTGTTGTCATCGGTGAAAGTTCCATCTCCCTTTCGCAGGGGCCCGATACTAGATGTGTTTTTTTATCTTGATTTTGCATAGGAGAAAAAATATTTCGGATTTCTCTCTATTTCACTGACATCTTTTTGCTCTCTTTGCCTCTCCTGGTTTTGTATGATTCTTGTAGCTTGAGTTCAATTGTTTCTATTTCTCTACCTAACCTTCTTCGCCGTTCTTGAGATAGGGTGCGACTGTCAAGTTGTTCAGTGATTCGTTTTCTTCGCCTATATAGGGAACGACGTTCCCGTTCCAATCTGCATCTCTTCCTCTTTTTTCTTAGGGGTATGCGGTTTGAACATATTTCTAGTGCTACTGAGCTTATTTTTTCCAGGCACTTGTTCAGGTTTGCATTTTCTAGCTGTTCTTCCCAGTTTATTTCTGTGAAGTCCTGGTTTATTTGCTCCCAGTTTATCTGTTTGTTATTGAAATTGAATTTGCTGAAATCTCCTTCACCCGGAATCTGGACTGGTTTTGAAGGTCTATTCCCCATGGTTGTCATAACTTCAATTAAGTTGTGATCTGAGTAACAAGTATTAGTAATCATTATGTTCCTGATCAATTCATCATTATTAGCGAGAATGAGGTCCAGCGTGTTCTCCTTCCTAGTTGGTTCTACTATATGCTGGTGCTACTATATATCAAGCCCACACATATTACACCCCCCAACTACACAGAGACTACCACACTCCCCAGTATCACTTCCAAAACTAGACAAAACCATTGCCACAACAACACACTCTGGGTCAGGGTAGAGAGGAGGGAGAACTACCACAACCTTCCAGAAGTGACACACAATATGGACAAAAATTCATATTTGCAAACATTCAAGGTTTAAAGCCAAAGTCAAGATATAAAGTTAAGTTCATAAATGGCCTCCTATTAGAGTCAAACTCAATATTTGGGGTATTCACGGAAACTCATACAAAAGATTACATGGATGGTGAAATCTGGATTCCAAATTATAATTTATATAGATGTGATAGAAAAACTAGGTTAAATGGAGAAGTAGGTCTGTATATTAAAATGGACGTGGTATGCACAGAACTAATAAACTCAACTAATGAGGTGGTAGAGGTACTTGGAATTAAGGTAGAGAAACTAAGCCTAATTATTATTATAATATATAAACCGCCAGATACAACGGTTGAGGAATTCACAGAGCAGATGCACAAATAGAGAACATACTTGATAACCTAGCAAACCCAACTCCAGATATTATCTTCCTTGGAGATTTCAATTTACCGAGTCTAAGGTGGAGAATGGCAAACACAAATATCATAGCAAGGAATGACCCGGGAATTAACCAACCATAGGTCAGAGTACTTTTGAGATTCTGTGACAAATTCTTGCTCAATCAACAGATTACAGAACCAATCTAGGAACGAAAACACACTAGACTTGTTATTCACAAACAATGATGAACTAATCAGAGACATCACAATCTCAAATATTTCATACTCAGACCATGAGCTCATTGAAGTGCGAACTAGCATAAATAACGGTAGTAGGTCTAAGAGACCCAAAAACCGAGAAGGAATATTCAATAAATTCAATTTCAACAATAAGAGGATCGACTGGGAAAAAATAAATGTAGACCTTGCAACCTTTCAATGGGAGACGGTCTTAAGCGACAAAACTCCCACACAGGGAATAGCTCAACTGACAGCTGAAGCCTACAAGGTCTACTTGAAGCACGTGCCTGTGAGGAGGGGCAGAAAGAGGACCACTCTAGAAAGAGAACGCAGACGAAGGAAAAAATAACGGAAATGCTTCGGCAGACACAACTATCACAGGCAAGGAAAATAAGCCTAAGCAGAGAGATCGAAGAAATAGAACAAACGTTAAAGCGATCATATGAGTCTGAGGAAATGGAATTGGAACAGAAAGCTATACAAGAGATAAGCAAAAATCCAAAATATTTTTTCCTATACGCAAAATCAAAATAAAAAACCTCGACCAGTATTGAACCGTTAATTACAAATGAAGGTACGCACACAGAGGACAACAAAGAGATTAGTGAAATTCTAAGAAGCCAGTATGAGGCTATGTTTAGCACACCAATAAACAACATGAAAGTTGATGACCCATGACAGCTTCTTTATGAATGATATTCAAGCAGCAGATAATATAATGGATATTAACACAAACTCGGAAGACTTTGACAGAGAAATAGACAATATGCCTATGCACTCAGCTCTTGGGCCTGACTCATGGAATTCAATATTCATAAAGAAAAGTAAAGTACCAGTAGCGAGAGCACTCAGCGTAATATGGAGAAAGAGCCTGGATACAGGAGAGATACCAGCAGCACTTAAATCTGCAGATATAGCTCCGTTGCACAAGGGGGGAGTAAAGCATTGTCAAAAAATTATAAGCTAGTTGCACTAACATCACACATAATAAAAGTGTTTGAAAGAGTGATTAGGAATCAAATTTCTAGTTTTATGGAAAACAATGAATTGCTCAACCCAGGAAACATGGATTTAGAGCGAGAAGATCCTGTCTGTCATAGTTACTCAACCACTATGACAAAATCACAGAAGCCCTAGAAGAAAAGCAAAATGCAGAGGTTGTATGCACAGACTTTGCAAAAGCGTTCGACAAATGCGACCACGGGATGATAGCTCACAAAATGAGGTCAATGGGAATAACTGTAGGACGCGGGATACTCAATTTCCTGTCGAACAGAACACAAAGACTAACAGTCAATCAGATAAAATCGAGTCCAAGCGATGTTAAAAGCTCTGTACCTCAAGGTACAGTCCTTGCACCGCTGCTGTTCCTTATTCTCATATCTGATATAGAAAAAAATACACGTCACAAGCTTCGTGTCTTTCTTTGCAGATGACACAAAAATCAGCATGAAAATTACCTCTGCTGAAGACAATTGAAAAACTAAAAGCAGATGTCAACAAAGTTTTCGATTGGGCAGCAGAAAATAACATGATGTTTAACAGGGAAAAATTTCAGGTACTCAGGTATGGCAAAAAATGAGGATCTGAAACATATTACAGGGTACAAAACACAATCGAATCTTCCCATAGTAGAAAAACAGCATGTCAAGAATTTGGGAATAATGAAATTGAAATTGAAATTGAAATAAGTTTATTGAGGTAAAATACACACAAAGGGATGAGGTAGCTCAAGCTATTCTCACCCCAGTTCAGTACAACGTGTTAATATATACATAGACACACATCACAAATAAACACATTACCAAACATTCTGAGAGGTAAAAATATACATTTCCTCCCTCACAAGTAGTATGGTATCAGACGTACACACAAATACTTTTATGACCTAGGTATACTGTATAGACAAGTTGCTAGACACCTGCAGATAATTCAACAAAATATTACAATCTTGGTGCAAAATTCTTATATCTCTCAAGAATATCATCAACCTTTCCGTTGTGACACATCCAGGCTATTTGTTCAGGAACAGTCCTTATCTCAGTGTTTCTATATACATTAATCAACGGACAATCAAGAATATAATGGGCAAGGGTGTGAGACCTTAACATACCACATAGTTTACACTTCGTGTCATTACCATGAACATCTATCCCATATTCCCAGTAATATTTGTACCCAAGCCTGAGCCGCATGTACACAGAGTCACTCCAAGCATTTCTCCTTTTACCATAAGTGAAATGGGTGTTTTGACTCACATACATGTAGTGTTGCATGGTTTGACTACTCTCATACATTATCTCTCTCCTCTCCACTCCCGCCTGTGCCTGAATATTTCTGATTTTGCTTCTTATTTGTCTCATTGTGAATTCACATTCAATGTCAACTTGTGGTTTTGATGTGGCACGATTGGCCAAGTCATCCGCCACCTCGTTGAGCACTATTCCAACATGAGATGGAATCCACATGAATTTCACACTATAACCTTTCAGCTGTATCTCAGTTATTCTTCTCTTACAGTCCTCCACTATAGACATGAAGACTGGGTTTCGACTGTTTAAGGACTCCAGTGCTCCTCGGCTATCGACAAATACAAAAACATTTTTGTCGTCATGACGTACTTCCTCCAAACACGCCAGAATGGCCTGCAGTTCAGCTTGTGTGGATGATATATAATTACTAAGCCGGAGTTCAATTATCCTGTCCACAGTCCCAAACTCCATATAATCCCTTATTAGGACACCACACCCTGCCCTGCCATCTTCCGCCACCGACCCGTCGCAATATACATGTAAACTGTTGCCTCTTGGTAACCGAGATATCATGCTTCCATACAAACACCGTAATTGTCCCGGTTCATGATGAATCTTTTTCACCTTGAGGGGTACAATTTCGACGTCTATTTTCTGTACTTTCCAGGGAGCAGTCATATTACACTGTCGAGAGGGTTTACAGCAGTCAAGTACGTCGTATTCCCTGAGGTCATGAGCTAATCCTCTCGTATAGCGTGTCTCCCTCAGTTTCCTGGAAGTGTGTACGTCACTCAAGCAGGTCTGAACGCTCTCAAACAGCTTATCCCCTCCTTTTCTCCGCATGAAACGAATAGATACTCTAGTGTTAATGTCACGGACTCTATCACACACACTTTGTAAATTTAATTCCATTCTCATTATTTCAATCATTGCATTTCTTTGACATCCAAGAATAATCCTCATAGCCTCGTTCTGTATCAGCTCTATTTTTTGAATTCTGCCTTGGCCTGTGTAAGACAATACGGGTGCTGCGTAGTCTATCAGGGATCGAACAGTGCTTATGTATAACATCCGCAAGATAGGTACCCCAACACCTTTACCAGAAAAAGCCAGTGCTTTTAGAGGATGCAGACGGGCTTTACATAAGGTGCTGATATGATTTATTTCAGCATTTTTACTCTCACATGTGTATCCAACATACATGCCCAGATACTTGTACTTCTGTACACGGCTCAGTTCCACACCATTTAGAGTAAGTGTTATATTTCTTCGTTTCCTATACTCGTATTTGGTTTTATCTGCATTTATAACTAAGCCTAACTTGTGACAGGTTGTACCAAGTATGTTAAGAGCATCTTGAATTTTGTTCCCAGAAATGCCTTGTATAAGAATGTCATCAGCATATATGATCGTCGTGACCCCTGGAGGATACATCTCTGATGCTAATCTGTTCATTAATACATTGAATAAGGTGGGACTTAATACTCCCCCTTGTGGGGTACCTAACTGAAACCTCCGTTCCTCAGACATGTATCCCTGGTAATACACCTGACCTTTTCTGCCTTGTAGATAATCCCTTATCCAGTGTAGCAATCTCCCTGTTATTCCCAGATTGGCTAATTCGTATAAGATTACTTCCCCATTGGCTTTATCAAATGCTCCTTGTAGATCAACAAAAACTCTACAATTGTCATCCACATTAGACAAACACTTTAAGAGACAATCCGCAGTACTTTTGCCTTTGATAAAACCAAAGAGATTACTGGACATGTTATCACCTACAAGGTAGAGTAGCCTATTTAACAAAATCCTTTCCATCATTTTACAAAAGCAGGATATTAAGGAGACAGGTCTGTAGCCACCGTTTGACTTAGGGATAGGAATGATGACAGCCTCTTTCCATTTTCTTGGTAACTTTCCCTCTCTATAACTCATATTAAACAAATCAAGTAAGGGATTAGGTTTCATACCGGCTAAATAATTAAGTATGTCATACGTTACTCCATCTTTTCCCGGAGCAGTAGAGCTGCCACTTTTTATAGCATCCAGTAGCTCATCGTGAGTTATCTCAGTGCATGTTATAGATCTTGTATTTAAGGCACATAAAGTTACTCCATTTCTAATATTTTCCCATGACTCAATGGTGACTCTCGTGTCTGCAGGTAAGGACTCCATACCAGCAGCACTTGCCCATTTATCTACTAACTCATTAGCAACTTTCCCTGGATCTGAGTGAGCAATGAATTTGGTCTTACAACCCCTGATTTTGTTTACTGCTCTCCATATGTCTTTAAGGTTCTTAGTATTACCAATGGACTGAGCAAATTCTTGCCAGTATCTGTCCCGCGCCTCCTTCCTCACCTGACTGCATTCCCTAGCCACTTCCAACATTGTATTTTTCTCTTCATCCCTCATTCCATTTTTTAACCATGCTTTATGCGCACTCCGTAGCATTCTCTCCCATCCCTTGACTTGCTGATCATTGGAATATTTAAATTTCTTAGGTCCGTGCGTCTTGCTTCCCCTGCCCCCGTTATTATCCCTCTGTACTAATTTCTCTATGTTCTCGACCATGTCCTCGTAAAAACTATCAACGCAGAGCGGCGTGTAATGTTGATACCAATCTCCCATATTTTGAATAAAATAATTTTTCATATCTTTATTAATATTTAGCCTTTTCCTTTGAAAGTGAACTTGTTTTTTCCCCAGTGGTAATTCAACGTTCAAGGCAAAGTGGTCACTAAGTAGTTCCCGAACAACCCGAGCCTCCCCCATAATCCCCTGAGAGTTTAAAACGCAGGCATAGTCAAGCCGTCCTCCCCTGATGTGAGTTGGTTCATTGTTTCCCAAGAGACAGGTATCTGGATGATCTTGTAGAAACTGTAACCACTTGACCCCATTAGCATTAATACTACCCACTGACCCAAGGCTTGTGTGCCGAGCATTAAGGTCCCCAATGACCAGTGAAGGATTAGTATAAATGCAGTCAGGTAAATAGTTAGCGTCGAAGCAGTTCCTGGATACATACAAATTAACTACAATAAATTCCCCTTCCCTTAATGATAATTTAACACAGACACTCTCTATACCTTGCGTTTTTGATGGCGGTTCTACTAACTCTGCTGGTATGGAGTTCTTAACATAAATCGACGTGCCTCTGATGTTATTTGCAGCGAAGAGGTGAAACCCTTTATAGCCATTTAATTTCAATAATCCTTCATTCCTATCCCCTGTCTCTTGGAGAGCTACAACATCAATATCATTTCCCATCACATAACAATGAACATCTGTAACCCTGTTTCTCAAACCATTAACATTCCATGACAACACTTTCAGTCTAGGGTGATCCATTATTAATCAATTCACTGTCTAAGTCATCCCCAATAAGTTCACTAAATGATAGCCATACCTTGTATAACATCTCCCACCTCCTCCCAAGTTCACCAGTAAAAGCGACATTGCGATTCTCAAAAGATTTTTTCAGCCCTGAGACGTCCATTATTGGCCCAAATGATTCTTTCATTTTATGTGTAATTATAGGGTTCTTCCTTTCACTACGACTATCATCATTCACACACACTTCACTTTCCTTCATTTCATCACTCAATATTTCATTTTTGTCCTCAACCACTATATCCTGACTATCCTTCACCGTTTTGTGATTTTCCTTGACCTCCTGAACGTTTTTTAATTTAGCCTCGATGGACTCGATTCTCTGCCCCAGATTTTGGAGGAACTCGCCAACTTTTTTAAGTTCAACCCACACTTCCTTGACCATATTATTATGACCCTCTTTCTGAGCCACAGTAGCCACTTCACTCACCGTTACACTGTCACTGCCGGAGTCCTGAGTGGTGGCGTGGCTGCTTGTTGCTGGAGCCTGCCTAAGTAAAGGTGACTCCTTTACCCACGCATTCGTCCGGTTCACTGGCACTGTTTGGGGCAGACTGTTTTGCTGTGCTCCCGGTGTCTGGGTAAGAGCTCTTGCTTGCTCTGTAACATTCACCGGCCGGAGAACAGCCATACTCGGCCTCTTGCTACACACAGCCGAGCTCGCATTGTGAACACCTCCACACTTGCAGCATCTGGGAACTATTTTCTCAGCCAGATTCAGTCTGTTTCTACACACAGTAGAGAGGTGAGACTTTCCGCAGAAACGACATCGTGGATCATTTTGACAGCTCCAGGATTTATGCCCCCATCTGCAGCATTTCAGGCATATTATGGGCTCTTCCACATACTTTGCTACATGCCTGTAGCCAGCCCCGGTGATGAACACTTTCTCGGGTACGTCACCTCTCACTAGAGCCACCACCTGACTCCTAGCTTCACCTTTAATAAGGTGACGCTTGGCCCACACAAATCGTTGGTCGTCGAGTATAAACTCGGGGTCCAGAATCTGAGGGTATTTATAGATAATTACCTTCGTCAGCTTCTCGTTCCCCTCCGGTATTTCCATAAGAATTCCATCATATCCTTGCTGGCTAAGAAACGTCACTGCCTCCATAGAACCTACCGTTAAGTAAGGTCTGTTTACACCTTCCTTCAGCAGGGGCTCGAACTTGCGGTGTTCTCTTCCGAGTTTGACGGTCCACAGCAGCTTCTGATGATAGGCCAACGTGCATGAGACAGGGAAGAGAAGCCTCCATCTCCGCTGATCCTCACCTTCCTGACATCGTTCCGTCCGTTTGTCTGCATCAGTCTCGGCATCGTTCTTCATTCTCTTATCGTTTCCGTTAAGTGTATTACTGTCCACACTACGCCTTGCCTCCTGTCTTCTTCGTTTCTTCTTATTCCTTGTCAGAACTTCTAGATACTCGCCCTCCTCGTCTGACTGGCTGCTTTCAGAGTCCATGTTAATAACGCCGTGAGAAGTAGCCATGTCTTCTGGTGACTGAGTCTCCATCTCAGTACCCAGCATGGGGGGAGGGGGGGGGGGAAGGTGCGGAGCAGGTATCTTGACCCGACCGCGTCCCAGGTAAGACTGGGGAATAATGATGTCCGACGATCTAGTATTTAGGGGGCATAACCAAGCAAATATTGCGTCAGCCAGAAAAATGATCGGATGGATTACGAGAACTTTCAAATCCAGGGATCCCATCACAATGGTTGTACTCTTTAAGTCACTTGTGTTGTCCCGTCTCGAGTACTGCTCAGTACTCACTTCCCCATTCAGAGCAGGAGAGATTGCTGAAATAGAGGGAATACAGAGAACATATTTGGCACGCCGAGACGGCAGGGAGCTGGTAGGCCGAGTGGACAGCACACTGGACTTGTGATTTTGTGGTCCCGGGTTCGATCCTGGGTGCCGGCAAGAAACAATGGGCAGAGTTTATTTCACCCTATGCCCCTGTTACCTAGCAGTAAAATAGGTACCTGGGTGTTAGTCAGCTGTCACAGGCTGCTTCCTGGGGGTGGAGGCCTGGTCAAGGACCAAGCTGCGGGGACACTAAAAAGCCTCAAAATCATCTCAAGATAACCATGCATAGACGGGATAAAACACCTAAATTATTGGGAGCGTCTCAAAACTCTCCAAATGTACTCTTTAGAAAGGAGACGAGAGAGATACCAAATAATATACACATGGGAAATACTGGAGAGCCAGGTCCCAAATCTACACAGTAAAATAACAACGTACTGGACTGAACGATATGGAAGAAAATGCAAGATTGAACCAGTGAAGAGCAGAGGTGCCATAGTGTTATGATCCTAGGCCGCTGAAAAACGAGTCTCCCGTTTGAGAATTATTGTACCAACCCTGACCTGACTAGAAGGTCTAGGAAATATAGAGGTGATAACACAGATGTAAAATAGTTGGTTGGATTTAATAAACAATTCAAGATTATGGGCAGTGAATAAGAAAATGACTGGTTAGGAGATGTGGATAATTTGCTGGAGGCGTGAGGCTTGCTTCTGGAGGGCTTTGACCTCACTTGAGTGCCAGACATCGCAGGGGAAAGCTGTGCTCCATTTGAGCTCCCGTCAGGAAGGAACCCCTAGTGATATATCTCCAAGAGAAGAGAAGTGTGCAGACATGCCAGCTGTGGAATCGAGCTGGGGACGTTGTGGTGTCAAGTCCTGGACGGCGAGGAGTGTTTAGTAAGCCGCCCAGAGACATTATCGTGGGCCATGGGAGTGCCCTGACCAGACTCCGTCAGAGGGAGGAGCGCCCTCGACTACACAATCTGTGGTAAGCACAATTTAAGCCAGTCTACAGTGATTACTTGTAGTTGGTCTTGTGCCCAGCGACAGTAGCAATGTTTATTGATAAGTTAGACATGTTTTGATAAGGCAGAAGGCCTAAAATAAGAGAGTGGAGAGGGAGGAACGTCCTGGAGGACGGAGCGACGTCCGTCTCCTCTGAGCGCTGGCAGGTGACTGAGGGAGCCCAGCTCCTGACGGAGGACCCTCCCAGAGTGAGTGAGCACTGCTGGGCAAGGCGGAGCATGGACCAGCCCAAAACGGGGAAGTCCACTCTCACAGTATGTAAAGAGCAGATAGATGCTGGAGGCAAACATAATGTGTGGTTATTTTTGGTTATGTGTTTAAGGGGAAACATTTTTATTGGAGTGTCAATGGGTTGCAGGTTTGTCTTTGGGGAAGAAGTTACTGAGAACTTCGAAGCCAGCACAGAGGGAGTAGTTGATGAGATTCCAAGGTAGTGGAGGAGAGGACCTCGAGCTGTGAGGAGAAGCAGTGAAGAGAAGTGTCACGTGCTTCTGTAAAGGTGGTGAAGCACCACAGTTGCTCAAAGGAACTTCATGGTGTAGCAGCCAGGAGAGCTGTGGAAGACCCCAGTAGAAGCGGCGAAGCACCATAGTTGCTCAAGGAAGACTTCATGGTGTAGCAGCCTGGAGGAGCTGCAGAGGATCCTGGTAGTTAAACTCGGAAGAACCTGAAGAGATCAGGGTAGTGAACTTCCAGATGTGGAAGGGAAGTTCTGGTTGATTACTTGTAGGGAATTGATAGAGTGTTTGGTTGTCATTAGCGTGCAAGACACAGTGAAAGGGGAGTGATTGTTTGCCATTCTTGTGCCGAGGAGTGTTTATACTGATGTATAGAGTTACAGTCGTAGGCTGGATTACCTACAGATGTATGTGTTCTAGGACTGATAGGGTAATCAATTGATCATTGCTGTGTATCAAGGAACATTTATACTGATATATATTAGTATATTTTGGTAGCAGTCTTTCCTGTAGACATATATTATTAAATATAACCGAAAAAGTAAGATTAATAATTCTAACACGATTTTTCTCAATCTTTCGTACATTTCTTTTCACTGTTGGTGGTAATTCAAGAATCAATTCTCCAAAATTCATTTTTATTTCTAGTCTGACGCGACACTTGAGCGCGTTTCGTAAAACTTATTACATTTTCAAAGACTTTAGTTTACACATACACAACTGAATAGAACTTACACGTCTCCAATTTGTTTATATCTACATTTTAGTGAGGTGGATGGGGTGAGGTGGTTTTAATAGGGTATTAAATTCATCAACACAAGACAGAACACGAAACAATGGGTATTGAATGGAAGTGATTGTAGAAAGCCTATTGGTCCATATTTCTTGATGCTTCTATATTGGAGCGGAGTCTTGAGGTGGGTAGAATATAGTTGTGCATTAATTGGCTGTTGATTGCTGGTGTTGACTTCTTAATGTGTAGTGCCTCACAAACGTCAAGCCGCCTGCTATCGCTGTATCTATCGAACCTCACCACCACCTCACTAAAATGTAGATATAAACAAATCGGAGATGTGTAAGTTCTATTCAGTTGTGTATGTGTAAACTAAAGTCTTTGAAAATGTAATAAGTTTTACGAAACGCGCTCAAGTGTCGCGTCAGACTAGAAATAAAAATGAATTTTGGAGAATTGATTTTTGAATTACCACCAACAGTGAAAAGAAATGTACGAAAGATTGAGAAAATTCGTGTTAGAATTATTAATCTTACTTTTTCGGTCATATTTAATAATATATGTCTACTGATATATATATATATATATATATATATATATATATATATATATATATATATATATATATATATATATATATATATATATATATATATATATATATATATATATATGTTATTGCATTCATATGCTAATTTTCCTTGTACATGTTTATAGATATATATATTCTCTTGCTGACAACATCGTATTATAAGACTTGATCTACTTGAGGAGGTTGGTAGTATTAGGTGGTGAATCAGATGATAGGATACCACTTGATAAGCAGATGGTAGAGTTATGATGGTGTTGGAGTGCAACCTGACTGAAATAGTATAGAGTGTAGGATTCATTATTATTATATGTGTGTATGTGCTTTGTCCAGTAAATGTATTCAAATTTGGTGGTGTTTGGCCTTGTCCTAGTGAGGCTTCCCAAGAAGTAGTAAAGAAGGAGAGAGAGAGAAAGACCCAAGAACCACTGCTGTGGACAGGGTAGGACGGAAAACTAATAAGTCAAAGGGGATTGAGGAGATCATATCACCTAAGGAGAGAGTGGGGAGTCACAGCGGCTCAAGTGGGTGTGTGCACGTGACAACGAGCTAAGTATTGGAGCCGCATCCCCTAAACGTGTGACGTTGAGCCCCTCTCCAAAAGCCAGAAGCGCCCAGGTGATCTCCTGGTAAAGTATAAGCACTCTACCGAGTTGTGGGTTGGGTTGTCCAGAAAGAAGGATCAACGACGACAACACCACAAACCCACAATATAATAAAATTGGGGGCCTGTCTGGGAGAGTGAAGTGACACACCCACACCCTGTCCAAAAGTGGATTTGTACACCCCTTGTTGAAATAGATAAACTGTGTGACCGCAGGTGTATATTCTCTCTCTTGGGAAGACTCACAGGACAAGCTGGATAAGGTGCAAGCATTTGTGGAGTCAGGCAAGCCTGAGGACTTGGAAGGTTGCACCAGGGATCAATTAAAACAAATAGTAGAAAAATGTGGCATCAGGTTGAAAGCATCTAAAGTAGCTGGGATGAAGGATGAGATTCTGAGGCAGTTAAAAGCCAAAAGTGAAGCGGCAGAGCAAGGAGCCCAAAAAGGGGCTGAAAGTGGAAAGGAGGAGGATGGGCAGGGTGAAGTGAGATCCCAGGGATCGAGTATGAGCAGCAAGAGTAGCCACAGTAGCAGGAGTAGCCGAAATAGGAGCTTGGAGAGATTCCAGTTACAGCTCCAGATGCAGTAACAACGAGAGGACAAGGAGAGACAGTTCCAGCTGGAAAAGATGAAATTAGAACTCCAGATAAAAGAGAAAACCAGACTGGAAGTAGAAATAGAGAAAACCAGGCTGGAAGTAGAAAAGAGAAAGCCAGACTGGAGGTAGAAAAAGAGAAAGCAAGACTAGAGATGGAGAAAGAAAAAGAGAAAGTAAGACTAGAGGTGGAGAAAGAAAAAGCCCAGGTCGAAAAAGAAAAAGCCCAAGTCGAAAAAGAAAAGGAGAGAACAAAACAAATGCAGATAGAAGCGAACAGAACCTTGACTGAACAAAGTATTGAACATGGGTTGCCAGAGAGCACCACCCAGGTATCACACTCACCAGATGTTAGGGTTAGGGAGAAGGACATTCCCTTGTTTGTTCCCGAAGAGGCAGAGAGCTTCTTCGAGCATTTTGAAAAGGTAGCCAGCATCAAGGAGTGGCCACAGGAGGAATGAACCCAGCTGGTCCAGTTAAGATTGACCGGTGCAGCCAGGGAGGCATACACCCAATTGTCACTGGAAGAGTGCCAGGATTACGCCACAGTAAAGAGCAGCATATTGCGCTCGTTTCAGCTAACCCCAGAAGCTTATAAGAAGTGCTTCATAGAGATGATCAAAGTTGGAGCGTGTACCTTTGCTGAGACAGCAAGGGATCTGGAATGACGATTCCAGAAGTGGATTGAGGCTGCTGGAGTTGGATCTTACGCTCACCTGAAGCAACTGATGATCATGGAGAAGTTCTTGGAGATGATGCATCCCGAAACAAAGTTCAAGATCCAAGAAGCAGGGATAAAGGAGGTGAAAGAGGCCGCAGATATGATTACTCAAGCATACAAGAGCTTGAGGGAGAACATAGTGAGAAGCGAGGCAAGACGCAGCAATAGCAGACCCGGTGGAGTCTGGGGAGGAAGAAGTTTTGGGGGGCAGACAAGCAGACCAGCTAGTTTTAAGCCCCAGGAAGGAAAGTTGCCGAGTCTGCCTGCTGGAAAATAAAAATGTGCAGAGGAGACAAGATTCCAATGAAGCTCCGCAGAGTACGAGTAGTACGTCTGGCCGAGGAACTCCAATTCAAGTGGGCAGAGTCAGAGCCACTCGGGGGCGTATAGGAGAGATTTCTCCCAAATGAGATGCTACAAGTGCAACAGATCGGGTCACATGATGCGAGATTGTCGGCAGGGCAAGAGAGTCGTGACTCTGACCACATGTGATCCCCGGAAGAAGTACATTGATGTACAACAAGACAAACCACAGAAGGTAGATTTGATGAACGAGCGGTATAGGCCGTTCATTAGTAAAGGTTGGGTCGGCATAGTGGGTCAACACGAGGTGGAGGTTAGTATCTTCAGGGATACTGGAGCCAATCAGAGTTTGATTCTGAGAGCCTAATAGGAAATGATCGACTGTTAGCTGGCAGTAGGAGGATAAAGGTTCATGGGTTGTTGTCTAAGAGTGACATGCCCGTGTGTGCTATCAAGTTGAAGTCAGATTATTTGTCGGCGGAGGTGATGTTGGGAGTGTGGCCCTACATACCTGTTCCAGGAGTCCAAGTGATACTGGGGGGAACGATTTGTGTGGGTCCAAGGTGTTGCCAGAGCTGATAGTAAAAGCTGTGCCGGAGGAATACCAGAAGGACCGCGGTACAAGTGGAACACCAGACAAGAGAGATCTAGCCAGCATCCTTGAAGATGAGGCAGAGGACAGTCAAGTCATCGTATACCTGGCCTGATTAGTGACAGAGTCGGATGTAGTCGCCGAGGAAGACATTGGAGATAATGTGGCAGTGTCGACTCCAACAAAGGAGGAGGTCAACATGGACATGCCTGGGCTGTTCGATGAAGATCCAGCTCAGAAGAATGAGGATTCGAGGAGACAGGAAGTGAAGATGACCCTACCTGAAAGGTTCAGCGTGAACCGAGCGGACCTGATTAAGGCTCAGAAAGAGGAGTTTATAGATCTAATCAGGGAGGCAAAAGGGGGCAACTCATGTCCAGAGTCCCCCGTGTATTACTACTTGGACGATGACGTACTAATGAGGAAGTGGCGACCGGACAAAGCTGGCACAGATAAGGTATGGTTGGAGAAGCACCAAGTGTTAGTGCCGAAGGAGTTTAGGGCGGCCGTGTTAGAACTAGCCCACTCCGTAGATATGGCAGGGCACTTGGGGGTGAAGAAGACCTAAAATAAGGTGCTGGAGCACTTCTACTGGCCGAACGTGTGGAAGGATGTAAAGAAGTATTGTAGGACATGTTTGGCGTGCTAACGTACAGGTAAGCCGGCTCCGGCTATACCAAAGGCACCCTTAAAGCCCATACCGGCATTTGGCGAGCCTTTTGAGAGAGTCTTGATAGACTGTGTAGGTCCGTTGCCAAGGACCAGAAGAGGCTACGAGTATTTACTGACCATAATCTGCACAGCCACCCGGGTTCCCGAAGCAATCCCCCTAAGAAGAGTGACGTCGAGAGCCGTTCTGGATAGACTACAGAACTACATTGCGTGGGTAGGAATGCCCAAGGTTATCCAGACGGACCAGGGGAGTGTCTTCCAGTCGAAGTTGTTTAGGGAAACTGTGAAAGGATGAAGGGTAGAGCAAGTGCACTCGTCACCATATCACCCTCAGTCGCAGGGAGCATTGGAACGTTTCCATGGGACGCTAAAGAGCTTGTTGAAGATATACTGCGCTGAGGAAGGGAGTAGTTACGACGAGGCATTATCATCTGTGTTGTTCGCCATCAGGGATGCGGTAGTAGAATCACTCGGATTCACTCCATTTCAACTGGTGTACGGACACTCCGTGAGGAGCTCAGTGGGTGCGCTGAAGGAGCAGCTCACCGTGGATAGGCCTAAGGTGGATGTGGGACAATATGTGAAAACTTTTAGAGAGCGACTCTCTAGGGCCAGAGATTTGGCCAAGGAAAATTTGAGAACATCCCAGGCAGAGATGGTAAGATATCACGACAGGAAGGCGAAGGGCAGCAGATTTCAAGAAAGAGATCAGGTGTTAGTCCTACTGCCGATGAAAGGAAGTATATACGAGTCGATATTTCGAGGACCGTATACCATCCAGAAGGCGTTAGGGATGTGAATTATGTAATCCACATGCCAGATCGTCCGAGGAAGTCACAGGTTTGCCACATGAACATAATAAAGAGGTCCTACGACAGAGATAAGCCTCTAGGCGGTGAAGAACAGATGGAAACCCCGTTGCAGACGACTGTGCTTTGTGTGGGAGACAGCAAAGGAATAGAAGAGAAGAACTGTAAGTTAGAGAGGGCCGATGGCGCGAAGATATCGAATACGGAAAGCCTGGTCAAAATAGGTGAGCGTTTGAGTCATTTGGAGGATGACCAACGCCAGGAACTAGCGGAGATCCTCCAGAGGAATAAGTCGTTATTCACAGACGTGCCCAGAAGACACCGCGGAACGGTGCACGAGGTAAATGTAGGGAGTGCTGACCCCATCAAGCAGCACCCTTACAGAGTTAACCCGGAGTAAGCACCAGCGATGAGAGCAGAAGTGAAGTATCTGCTAGATAACGACTTGGCAGAGGTTAGCGACAGTGACTGGAGTTCACCGTGCCTCCTCGTGAAGAAGAGTGATGGCACGTACCGGTTCTGCACCAATTATAGGAAAGTGAATGCAGTCACAGTCGCTGACTCGTTCCCGATACCACGCATTGATGATTGCATAGATCGGATTGGGAGTGCGCGGTATGTTTCGAAAATAGACCTGTTGAAGGGATACTACCAGATTTCCCTATCCGAGGAGGCCAAGAGGATGTCAGCGTTCGTGACACCCGACGGCTTGTACCAATATAAAGTGGTGCCGTTCGGAATGAAGAATAGTGATAGTTGTTTCCAATGAGTAATGAATCAGGTATTACAAGGCGCGACCGAATGTGCAGTGTACATCGATGATATTGTAGTGTTCGCTGATTCCTGGAAGGATTACGTGGATCGACTTTTAGATTTGTTTGATCGACTGGAGAAGGCCAACATGACGATCAACTTAGCAAAAAGTGAGTTCGGGAGAGCCCGCCTGGAGTACCTTGGGTATATAGTAGGGCAAGGCGAGGTTGCTCCGGTAAGAACAAAGGTGGAGGCCATTGACAACTTCCTGGTGCCCAGGAGTAAGAAAGAATTGTTGAGATACCTCGGTATGATTGGATATTACCGTAAGTTCTGTGGAAATTTCTCCACCATAGCCGCTCCTATGACGAGTTTGCTATCAAAGAGCAAGAAGTGGGAGTGGAATGGAACAGCAGAAGAAGCATTTGAAAAGACGAAAAGCCTGTTGACCGAGGCGCCTGTACTAGTGTCGCCAGATTTTGGATCGCCGTTTAAGTTATTTGTAGACGCCAGTGATATAGGGGCTGGAGCTGTACTGATGCAGCGGAATGATGGAATTTACCGCCCCGTGTCCTTTTCGAAGAAGTTCGTTAAGCACCAGAGGTCGTACAGTACGGTCGAGAATGAGACTTTGGCCCTGGTGATGGCATTGAAACATTTCGAAGTGTATGTAAGTGGGGGAGGACACCCAGTGACGGTGTATACAGACCATAATCCCCTAATTTTCCTGAGGAAAATGAAGCATGCAAACCAGAGGTTGACCAGATGGTTTTTATTGCTCCAAGAGTATGACCTGGTGATAACACACATAAGAGGGCGAGACAACGTAGTGGCTGATGCGTTATCTCGAGCCTAGCCACTAGAATAATTCTCAAACACAAGGAGGAGGGAGTGTTATTATCCCAGGCCGCCGAAAAACGAGTCTTCCCTTCGAAAATTATTCTACCAAGCCTGACCTAACTAGAACGTCTAGGAAATATAGAGGTGATAACACAGATGTAAAATAGTTGATTGGATTTAATAAACAATTCAAGATTATGGGCAGTGAATAAGAAAATAGATAAATGACTGGTTAGGAGATGTGGATAATTTGATGGAGGCATGAGGCTCGCTTCTGGAGGGCTTTGACCTCATTTGAGTGCCAGACATCGCAGGGGGAAGTTGTGCTCCATTTGAGCTCCTGTCAGGAAGGAACCCCTAGTGATATATCTCCAAGAGAAGAGAAGTGTGCAGACGTGCCAGCTGTGGAATCGAGCTGGGAACGTTGTGGTCTCAAGTCCTGGACAGCGAGGAGTGTTTAGTAAGCCGCCCAGAGACATTATCGTGAGCCGTGGGAGTGCCCTGACCAGACTCCGTCAGAGGGAGAAGCGCTCTCGACTACTCAATCTGTGGTAAGCACGATTTCAGCCAGTCTATTGTGATTTCTTGTAGTTGGTCGTGTGCCCAGCGACAGTAGCAATGTTTATTGATAAGTTAGACATGTTTTCATAAGGCAGAAGGCCTAAAATAAGAGAGTGGAGAGGGAGGAACGTCCTGGAGGACGGAGCGACTTCCATCTCCTCTGAGCGCTGTCAGGTGACTGAGGGAGCCCAGCTCCTGACGGAGGACCCTCCCAGAGTGAGTGAGGACCGCCGGGCAAGGCGGAGCATGGACCAGCCCAAAACGGGGGAGTCCACTCTCACAGTATGTAAAGAGCAGATAGATGTTTGAGGCAAACATATTGTGTGGTTATTTTTGTTTATGTGTTTAAGGGAAAACATTTTTATTGGAGTGTCAATGGGTTGCAGGTTTGTCTTTGAGGAAGAAGTTACTGAGAACTTCGAAGCCAGCACAGAGGGAGTAGTTGATGAGATTCCAAGGTAGTGGAGGAGAGGACCTCGAGCTGTGAGGAGAAGCAGTGAAGAGAAGTGTCACATGCTCAAGGAAGACTTCATGGAATAGCAGCCTGAAGGAGCTGCAGAGGATTCTGGTAGTTAAACCCGGAAGAACCTAAAGAGATCAGGGTAGTGAACTTCCAGATGTGGAAGGGAAGTTCTGGTTGATTACTTGTAGGGAGTTTATAGAGTGTTTGGTTGTCATTAGCGTGCAAGACGCAGTGAAAGGTGAGTGATTGTTTGCCATTCTTGTGCCGAGGAGTGTTTATACTGAAGTTTAGAGTTACAGTCGTAGGCTGGATTACCTACAGATGTATGTGTTCTAGGACTGATAGGGTGATCGATTGATCATTGTTGTGTATCAAGGAACATTTATACTGATATATATATATATATATATTATTGCATTCATATGCTGATTTTCAATCTACATGTTTATAGGTATATAAATTCTCTTGCTGACAGTGCAACATCGTATTATAAGACTTGATCTACTTGAGGAGGTTGGTAGTATTAGGTGGTGAATCAAATGATAGGATACCACTTGATAAGCAGATGATAGAGTTCTGATGGTGTTGGAGTGCAACCTGACTGAAATAGTATAGAGTGTAGGATTCATTATTATTATATGTGTGTATTGTCACGTGGGGGTGGGCCGGGGCTCTGCTAGCACTCAGCTGCTAGAGGCTCAAAAGGCCGAATACTCAGCCCCTCCGACTCCTGGGATTCACCGGAGTCTCCTTGGTCACACAGGAGAGGACCAACAATGCCCACCTCCGCAGGTTTTTGCTTCCACCACAAAAAGGGGGGTGCCACTGATTCACCCTGGAAGCCCTTCAGTCAAACACGGGGAAACTGCTGTCAACAGTTCCGACCTAGACCCGTGGAGGAGTGAAGGAAGACTCAGGCTTACCTCATAACCATAACCTCCCTGAGTCTTGCCTGCCAGACAAAAAGGTTGCAGGAACTCTTTTCCCGCCTGTTCTCTATCTTCTTCTTAACATTGTCGCCAGCTGGGTTATTATATCTGCACCCCAGCAATGCAGTTCAGTGGGTGTATTATATATTGTTTGTAGCCAGAAGATTGCTACTCCCATAGATCTGCTACTACACTGTCGGCCCAGGGTACTCTCCCAGGAAGGTCTGTGTGGCTTTAACTCTCTCTAGCCACTACGTTAATAGTTGCCACCATTCAGGCACTGATACTGATCGGATGGCTAGGGTACACTTTTATGTAAGTCTGTGCTGTCTTTACCACTCTCCAGGCAATAAGAACTTCTATAGAGAACGTAGTGTTCCCTAGGTGGTACTATGATAACCTTCGGGTATGCTCATAGAGAATTATTATAAATGGAGGCACACTTAAACACAATGATAAAAGAGTGAATTTACTGATGCAAATTACATGATCACACATACAATCACAAGTAATACATGAAAATGAAAATAAGGATAATAAGTCTGAAGATCGTCAGCCTCTTCTTCCACGACCTCCAACACTCCTTCAACTGGGCAGAAAGACAGGAGTCCCACACTCTCTCACAGGATGGCCTCTTCACCACGTCGGCGCCTCTTCTTCACTGTCTTGCCATCCATACACACTGTCCCCTCTGACAGTCCTGGACACAAGCTGCCTTGCAGCCTATTCTACTACTAAAGTATTAATGTCCTATTGCCACGTACATAAGTAAATATTGTGGCCTAACTAGCCTACTCACACAAGGGTTAATGGGAGGGAAAATGATCTACCTTACATTCCTGGCTCACGATGCCTGTCCCTCGATGGTGTGAGGTTCCCACGCTTCCTGAGTCGATCCTCGATAATCCAAGAACGTTCCACAGGTGCTCAGGTGTCGTGGAGCCTTCGCGTCGTCGCCGTTTCAATCCCTGAAATTCAGCTACCCCAATCCTGGTTCATCGATGGGCGCTGAGCTAACCACTATTTTCCCACACTCGCCCCTTCCACAAGGCATTGGTCCTTGTCCTAGGCACGGTGTCGTCCTTACAAAACCCTCAGTGGATGTGGCCCGGTCACAGCTAGGCTTGCCCGCCACACCTTTTCAGACCCACAACGTCCAGCGTCGCCGCCCAGCGTCGTCGCCGACTATTTTCCAAGTTTGGCCCTCTTTCGCTCAATAAACTTGGTTCCTTTTTGCTTCCCAGAAGCGCGGGGTCTCCAATATATCCGATGGGCTGCGATAGCCTGCACTAATCCACTAAGAAAGGCTTGTAGAGCTTCTAATCCTTGAGAGCTGACCGAGGTGCGTCCTGTCGCTTCCAAGGTCAGGTCAACTCTGACGTTGGTGCCGCCCGGGGCACTCGGTGACGTCATGGCGGGCCCTGACTGGTCGCCCGCGACCTAAGTCGGCCAATCCGCGATCGGCTTGTGTCCCTTCCAAAAGGTCATATCTGCATT
This sequence comes from Procambarus clarkii, assembly GCF_040958095.1. Lineage (NCBI taxonomy): Eukaryota > Metazoa > Arthropoda > Malacostraca > Decapoda > Cambaridae > Procambarus > Procambarus clarkii. Next base: position 5,068,403 of record NW_027189128.1, on the reverse strand, counting down.
AGGGGACACTCTTTCATTTTATAACAGGGCGCCAATTTCCCTTCATTTACAACTTATAATGTAACTTCCTTCCCTTAACTGGCAGCCGGTCTGGTCGCCACATATATCAATAGACTCCCTGAACCTCAGAGAATCAGTAGGGAGAGCTGATATGACTCTTTAAGCCGGCAAACGAAATAAATAGGAGAGGGCACCGTAACATACCCCTCCCCTTAAAATAAGAGTCATATCGGAAGAGCAGCACTCAAGAGGGCAACCTATACTCTTGCTCCTTCCGTTCCTGAAGTGTCACTCCTCCAGTTGGTGACGTGGCTCGTACCACCTTGCCAGTCACTTGCCTCATTATATCTCCACCTCGCATAGGAACGGGTGTGATGGGTGTTCCCTGAACACCTACTAGAAATCCTCTCTCAGTGGCCACGAGTGTACTCCCACGGCTCGTTACTACTGTAAGATTCAGTGCATACAGCGCCTCCACCGCGTCGTGCACTCCGAGATAGTCTTGCACTTCCACTGCGTCCTACAGGTACTCCATGTTTCCTCTCATGAGCTCCTCTTCGCCAATCTTCTCTTGTCTCGGTTCATCTTCTCCCATAGGTGCGTTGTCTCCTCACAGTGGCACTTGTCACCTGTACTCCATCCAGCAGCCTCCCCTCTTCCACACTAGGCTTTTGCGATGGCCCAATGCCCCTCTGGTTAGGCTGGCGCCTACCCTGGGTGTACCTATTCCCTGCTTTCTTCGTATTGCCTAACCTATACCATTCGCTCCTTCGTTCCCGACGAACATCTTCACTCCTCCATGAGATTCTCTTCCCTGCAGACGTCTTCTTCGGTTCGTGGTTGGGCTCATCCACCTCCATGTGGCTCACCTCACCACGGTGGTTCATCTTGCACCTACCACTATTCATCTGGCCAGCATAGGGTGCACTGTGTTGTGGCTCCTCCACTCTGCCCCCCACTGCCGTTCGCTCATCCACTGAGCTTACTTTATTCACGTTTGTGTGTGGAGGGAGTGCGGTCTGCAGCCTCTTCACCGCCCCAGGCGTTTGTACAGCTGCTCCTCGCCACTCCTCCACACGCATCATCAGGCTTAGTCGGAGGTCCCCGTTGGGGTTTTCCACGACCTCCGACGACCTCTCTGCACTCTCGCCCTCGTTGTCGTCGTCTCTGGCGACGTTTCCGCTGGCGAAGTCGGCTTCCTCACTACCATCTGGAACGGCCGATACCCCACCTGGCAGGGTTGTACCGCTGCATGCAACATAGGCACTCCTAGCCCAATCGGGTTGTATCCTACCTCCTCCGAGGTCATTACCCAGCACCATCTGTACATGCTCTAGGGGTAACTTAGGGGCTACAGCTACTATAGCTTTCTCGACTCCGCAGTCGGCAATCAGCTGTACTTCGTGAAGTGGCAACCTGTATTCCTCCCCCACACTGTGTATCCTCACCACTCCCACAGGTGAATCATTAAATTCCTTGGGGAGAATACTCCTGGTCACCATACTTATGTCAGCACCCGTATCTCGAAGAACGGCAACCTCCCCTGGGTCTGACTTTCCAAACTTCACGTTGGCCCCGAAAACGAAGGGATGTTCACCCAACTTCATTTCCCAACCATTCACGTTGGGTCCACTATAATATGGGGTGTGAACAAACACTCTCTCCTCTTCCAACATTAGTCCTATATTCCTTTGGTGCTCCTCACACTCGCGGGCATAATGTCCTCTCACACCACAGTTGAAGCATCGGCTGCCTCCCCTGGGCGGCCACTCGCCAGTCCCTCTGGCGGTACCACTTGCAGACGTCCCCTGGTTCCCTGTCGTCGTGTCCGGGACTGCAGCACTTGCTCCCGAGCTAGGTCCACTGCTCACAGCTTGGGGCTTCCTCCCCGCGTCCCTTGAGCTCTTGAACCGGGTTACTTCATCGGGCACGCTACTCTTGGGAGAGTCCCCACCCGTCCTCGCTCCTCCTGAACTCCTAAGGTTCCCTCCCGACCTGGGATAAGGCGAGTGTCTGGGCGGCCCCTCCCTCCTGAGATGTAGTGCCTCCTCCAGCATGTAGGCTCGGTCCACTGCAGCCTTCAGGTCCTTAATACCTGCTTCTCTCACCCTTACTCGCAACTCAGGATGGAGCACTGACATAAACTTCTCTATCACTATCAATCGTTTGATATCATCCGCCGACTCCGCTTCCTCCGCCTTCAACCATCGTAGGAATTTCCGTTCCATATCCCTGGCGGTCTCGGCGTAAGACTTACCCGACGCTCTTGTACACTCTCTGAACCGCTTCCGGTACATCTCCGGAGTCAGCCGGAATGAGTGGAGCACCGCATTCTTAATCGCGTCGTAACTAGTACACTCCTCTAGGTCCAGCATGTTATAGGCTTCACGGGCCTCACCAGTCAACCTGCCCTGGACCAGAGCAGCCCAATCATCTTCCGGCCACTCCTTCAGAGTTGCTATCCGTTCAAAGTGTTCGAAGAACGCCTCAGCTTCTTGTGGTTCGAACGTAGGTAAGTCACGTTCCCTTACCTTGAGGTCATCTCGCCGTGCAGGTAGTGAGGGCAGACCACGCTCAACGCGACGCAATTCGACTTCTTTCTTTGCATTTATTTCCTCCAGTCGCAGTTGTCTCTCTCCTTCTTCCCGCTGCAGCCGAGCTTCTCGCTCACGCTCCTCTCGCTGCAGCCGTGCTTCTCACTCACGCTCCTCTCGCTGCAGCCGTGCTTCTCGCTCACGCTCCTCTCGCTGCAGCTCAGCTGCACGTTCCTCTCGCTGCATTTGCGCTTCTCTCTCCTCTCGTCGCAGCTGGGCTTCCAGTTGCATCTTCATTATTTCCAGTTGCAGGCTCCTCTTACTACAGCTGGACCTTCCACTGCTCCCATGTTCACTGTGAATTCTCTCCACACTGGTAGGCGCTTGGGGTCGCTCTAGTCGGGACGGTTCACTTTGCGACGGCTCTCCTCGGGACGGCTCCTCTTGAGATGGCCCCTCTCCCATCGCCTCCTCTCGAGCTGTGAGCTATGCCATGATCTCTATCATTCGCTCCGCCACCTTAGTCGTCCTCAACCTGATCCCACAGTGGTTTGCCACTTGTTGGAGCTGGGCCTTGGTACACTCTTCCAAAATTCTCTCGTCCCTTGTGTCAATAAATTTCTTTACTTTGTCCTCCTCCATCTCTATATCATCGGGCATACACGACAGCACAGACAAGTTAGTAGGCACTAATTTCACCGTTTCAGTCCCTTAGCTGGTTGAGTAACAGTACCACTGAATTCACTGGCCACACTGTATTAGTACCCTGGCAACACTTGTCTTGAAATTTGGGCCACACTGTAGCTTGATCCACGCTTCCTGGCGAAGTTCCCAGTTCTTGGCTACTGGGGTTCGAATCCTGGCAAGGTCGCTAGTTCTCTGTCACGTGGGGGGTGGGCCGGGGCTCTGCTAGCACTCAGCTGCTAGAGGCTCAAAAGGCCGAATACTCAGCCCCTCCGACTCCCGGGATTCACCGGAGTCTCCTTGGTCACACAGGAGAGGACCAACAATGCCCACCTCCGCAGGTCTTTGCTTCCACCACAAAAAGGGGGGTGCCACTGATTCACCCTGGAAGCCCTTCAGTCAAACACGGGGAAACTGCTGTCAACAGTTCCGGCCTAGACCTGTGGAGGAGTGAAGGAAGACTCAGGCTTACCTCATAACCATAACCTCCCTGAGTCTTGCCTGCCAGACAAAAAGGTTGCAGGAACTCTTTTCCCGCCTGTTCTCTATCTTCTTCTTAACAAGGTCGCCAGCTGGGTTATTATATCTGCACCCCAGCAATGCAGTTCAGTGGGTGTATTATATATTGTTTGTAGCCAGAAGATTGCTACTCCCATAGATCTGCTACTACACTGTCGGCCCAGGGTACTCTCCCAGGAAGGTCTGTGTGGGTTTAACTCTCTCTAGCCACTACGGTAATAGTTGCCACCATTCAGGCACTGATACTGATCGGATGGCTAGGGTACACTTTTATGTAAGTCTGTGCTGTCTTTACCACTCTCCAGGCAATAAGAACTTCTATAGAGAACGTAGTGTTCCCTAGGTGGTACTATGATAACCTTCGTGTATGCTCATAGAGAATTATTATAAATGGAGGCACACTTAAACACAATGATAAAAGTGTGAATTTACTGATGCAAATTACATGATCACACATACAATCACAAGTAATACATGAAAATGAAAATAAGGATAATAAGTCTGAAGATCGTCAGCCTCTTCTTCCACGACCTCCAACACTCCTTCAACTGGGCAGAAAGACAGGAGTCCCACACTCTCTCACAGGAGGGCCTCTTCACCACGTCGGCGCCTCTTCTTCACTGTCCTGCCATCCATACACACTGTCCCCTCTGACAGTCCTGGACACAAGCTGCCTTGCAGCCTATTCTACTACTAAAGTATTAATGTCCTATTGCCACATACACAAGTAAATATTGTGGCCTTACTAGCCTACTCATACAAGGGGTAATGGGAGGGAAAATGATCTACCTTACATTCCTGGCTCACGACGCCTGCCCCTCGATGGCGTGAGGTTCCCACGCTTCCTGAGTCGATCCTCGACGATCCAAGAACGTTCCACAGGTCCTCAGGTGTCGTGGAGCCTTCGCGTCGTCGCCGTTCCAATCCCTGAGATTCAGCTACCCCAATCCTGGTTCATCGATGGGCGCTGAGCTAACCACTATTTTCCCACACTCGCCCCTTCCACAAGGCGTTGGTCCTTGTCCTAGGCACGGTGTCGTCCTTACAAAACCCTCAGTGGATGTGACCCGGTCACAGCTAGGCTTGCCCGCCACACCTTTTCAGACCCACAACGTCCAGCGTCGCCGCCCAGCGTCGTCGCCGACTATTTTCCAAGTTTGGCCCTCTTTCGCTCAATAAACTCGGTTCCTTTTTGCTTCCCAGAAGCGCGGGGTCTCCAATATATCCGATGGGCTGCGATAGCCTGCACTAATCCACTAAGAAAGGCTTGTAGAGCCTCTAATCCTTGAGAGCTGACCGAGGTGCGTCCTGTCGCTTCCAAGGTCAGGTCAACTCTGACGTTGGCGCCGCCCGGGGCACTCGGTGACGTCATGGCGGGCCCTGATTGGTCGCCCGCGACCTAAGTCGGCCAATCCGCGATCGGCTAGTTTCCCTTCCAAAAGGTCATATCTGCATTAGGGGATACTCTTTCATTTTATAACAGGGCGCCAATTTCCCTTTATTTACAACTTATAATGTAACTTCCTTCCCTTAACTGGCAGCCGGTCTGGTCGCCACATATATCAATAGACTCCCTGAACCTCAGAGAATCAGTAGGGAGAGCTGATATGACTCTTTAAGCCGGCAAACGAAAGAAATAGGAGAGGGCACCGTAACAGTATGTATTGTGTATGTGCTTTGCCCAGTAAATGTATTCAAATTTGCTGGTGTTTGCCCTTGTCCTAGTGAGGCTTCCCAGGAAGTAGTAAAGAAGGAGAGAGAGAGAGAGAGAGAGAAAGAACCAAGAACTACTGGTGTGGACAGGGTAGGACGGAAAACTAATAAGTCAAAGGGGATTGAGGAGATCATATCACCTAAGGAGAGAGTAGCGAGTCACAGCGGCTCGAGTGGGTGTGTGCACGTGACAATGAGGCTAAGTATTGGAGCCGCATCCCCTATAAGTGTGACGTTGAGCCCCTCTCCAAGAGCCAGAAGCGCCCAGGGTGATCTCCTAGTGAAGTATAAACACTCTACCGAGTTGTGGGTTGGGTTGTCCAGAAAGAAGGATCAACGACGACAACACCACCAACCCACAATATAATAATAGGCACAATCAGAGAGCACTGTATAAACATCAGAGGTCCGCAGTTGTTCAACGTCCTCCCAGCGACTATAAGAAATATTGCCGGAACAACCGTGGACATCTTCAAGAGAAAACTGGACTGTTTTCTAAGAGAAGTTCCGGATCAGCCGGGCTGTGGTGGGTATGTGGCCCTGCAGGCAGCTCCAAGCAACAGCCTGGTGGACCAAACTCTTACAAGTCTAGCCTGGCCTCGGGCCGGGCTTGGGGAGTAGAACTCTCAGAACCCCATCAAGCAGGTGCTCATTTATACTTTGTAGGAACTCTTCCCAATGTTTATTACGTATAACGTTGCTCATGTCTCTCACCTCTCTATTGCGACAAGGAATGCATGCAAGTCACCTTGTGCTTTGGTTCTTTTGTATGTATCTCCAAGCTGCTTTACTCGTTCATGTTCTTTAACAAATACGGGGTCAAGGACCCACTTGGGTGGTGGTAGGTGTTGTCCACTTCTGTTAGGCTTACGGCCTGTTCCCCAACACACCCATGTGTCGTAGTAGGTAGTAATTGTATCAACTAGATCTCTGGAGAAGGCTTGTACATTCGTTATTGTGTAATGTTGATACCATTTTGAAATACAATTAATAAAGTGATCGTGCAAGTCATATGGAATATTCATTTTCCGTCTCTGATGTCTATTAGGTACATCACACTGTACCTCATAGGAAGCAGAAACTGCATAGTGATCACTAACCAAGTGATTTACCAACGAACATTCTATCCTATCTTGCACAAGGTTTCTACCCATTACATAATCAAGTCTGCCTCCCAATAAATGAGTTTGGGTATCCGTAGTATACACAGTTAATCTGTTGTCTTAAACATATTATGTAAATTTGCATCCATTATCGTTGTTAGTAATGTCTCCCAGCGTTATATTTCTAGCATTAAAGTCTCCCATGTATATTGTCCCCTGATTGTCTAGATCTGAGAGAAATGTTACATTGAGTTTCTGGCTTCTGGCATATACGTTGAGGAATGAGAAGTGACCTGCTGCAGTTTGTACATGAAAGTGATGGTACTGTGTGTGTACATTGTATGACGTGCTCACAAAAGTGAGTGGTCAGGAGTGTAAGGTAAGGTGCTCCAACGGATTAGGGAGAATCTAAGCAACAGGAAACAGCGTGTAACTGTGTGTGGGGTGGGGGGGGGGGGGGAGACATCAGGCGAGACGGCGAGATGTCACCAGTGGTGTTCTACAGGGCTCTGTACTTGTACCCCATCCTGTTTCTAATACATGTAAACGACCTTCCAGAGGGTATAGACTCATTCGTCTCAATATTTGCTGATGATGCAAAAATTATGAGAAGAATCAAGAAAGAAGATGATAGATAGAGGCTACAGGATGACTTGGACAAATTGGTGGAAGGGTCTCGAAAGTGGCTACTAAAATTAAACCCAGGAAATTGTAAGGTAATGTAATTAGGTAAAGGAAGCAGAAGGCCAAACACAATGTACCAACTGGTAGGTGATATCCTACAAGAGTCAAATAAAAAATAGAGAGAAAGATCTGGATGTTAATATCACACCGAATCTGTACCCAGAGGCCCAAATCAAGAGGATATCATAAGAACATAAGAACATAAGAACAAAGGTAACTGCAGAAGGCATATTGGCCCATACGAGGCAGCTCCTATTCTATAACCACCCAATCCCACTCATATACTTGTCCAACCCGTGCTTGAAACAATCGAGGGACCCCACCTCCACAATGTTACGCGGCAATTGGTTCCACAAATCAACAACCCTGTTACTGAACCAGTATTTACCCAAGTCTTTCCTAAATCTAAACTTATCCAATTTATACCCATTGTTTCGTGTTCTGTCCTGTGTTGATACTTTTAATACCCTATTAATATCCCCCCGGTTATGTCCATTCATCCACTTGTAAACCTCTATCATGTCACCCCTAACTCTTCGCCTTTCCAGTGAATGCAACTTAAGCTTTGTTAATCTTTCTTCATATGAAAGATTTCTAATTTGGGGAATTAACTTAGTCATCCTACGCTGGACACGTTCAAGTGAATTTATATCCATTCTATAATATGGCGACCAAAACTGAACTGCATAATCTAAATGGGGCCTAACTAGAGCAAGATATAGCTTGAGAACCACACCAGGTGTCTTGTTACTAACGCTGCGATTAATAAATCCAAGTGTCCGATTTGCCTTATTACGAACATTTATGCATTGATCCTTTTGTTTTAAATTCTTACTAATCATAACTCCCAGATCCCTTTCGCAATCCGACTTCGCAATCACAACACCATCTAGCTCGTATCTTGTAACTCTATCATCATTACCTAACCTCAGAACTTTACATTTATCAGCATTAAACTGCATCTGCCAATCCTTTGACCATTTCAAAACCCTATCTAGATCAACTTGAAGTGATAGTGAGTCCTCCTCCGAATTAATTTCCCTACCGATTTTCGTATCATCGGCAAATTTGCAAATGTTGCTACTCAAACCTGAATCTAAATCATTTATATATATTATAAACAACAGAGGTCCCAGGACAGAGCCTTGAGGCACTCCACTTACAACATTTTCCCACTCTGACTTGATTCCATTTATACTAACTCTCTGTTTCCTTTGGTATAGCCATGCCCTAATCCAGCTTAATATAGCACCCCCAATACCATGAGACTCTATCTTTTTAATCAGTCTTTCATGTGGCACTGTATCAAAAGCTTTGCTAAAGTCAAGGTATACAACATCGCAATCCTTACCACTATCAACTGCCTCAACAATGCTAGAATAAAAAGATAACAAATTTGTTAAACATGAACGGCCATTTATAAAACCATGTTGCGACTCAATTATTAATTTATGTTTTTCAAGATGAAGACGAATTTTATTTGCTATTATAGATTCGAGTAACTTTCCCACAATAGACGTTAGGCTAATTGGTCGATAGTTAGACGCAAGTGATCTATCTCCTTTCTTAAAAACTGGTATCACATTAGCAACTTTCCAAAACTCTGGCACTCTGCCTGACTCTATTGATTTATTAAATATGGTTGACAGTGGGTCACAAAGCTCCTCTTTGCATTCTTTAAGCACCCTGGCAAACACTTCATCCGGCCCTGGGGATTTGTTTGGTTTGAGTTTTACTATTTGTTTAAGAACATCCTCCCTGGTAACTGTTAAACTCGTCAACCTGTCCTCGTCCCCACCCACATAGACTTGTTCGGCTGAAGGCATATTGTTAAGTTCCTCTTTAGTAAATACAGATACAAAATATTTATTAAAAATACTACTCATCTCTTCATCACTATCTGTTATTTGACCTGTCTCAGTTTTTAATGGACCTATCCTTTCCCTAGTCTTAGTACGATATAACTGAAAAAACCCTTTAGGATTTGCCTTTGCTTGCCCTGCTATGCGAACTTCATAGTTTCTTTTTGCTTTCCTTATCTCTTTTTTAACATTTCTAACCAGTTGTACGAATTCCTGTTCTAAAAGGACCTCCCCATTTTTAATCCTTTTGTACCAAGCTCTCTTTTTACCTATAAGGTTCTTCAAATTCTTTGTTATCCACTTTGGGTCATTAGTATTCGATCTATTCAATTTGTATGGTATACTACGTTCCTGTGCTTTGTTTAGAATATTCTTAAATAAGTTATATATTGAATCCACATCGAAATCCCCATTTAAGTCACCTATCGCTGGGTTCATGTCTCGCTCCAAGACCGGCCCACACCCCATACCCAAGACTTTCCAATCAATTTGACCCAAAAAATTTCTTAGGCTATTAAAATCTGCTTTTCGAAAATCTGGCACTTTAACAGAATTTTCTCCTACTGGTCTATTCCATTCTATGCTAAATCTGATTTCTTTGTGATCACTGCTCCCTAGCTCACTCCCTATTTCGATGTCATTAATTTGCGTTTCCCTGTTAGTTAACACTAAATCTAAAATATTATTTTCCCGTGTTGGTTCCTTAATGTGTTGCGTAAGAAAGCAATCGTCAATTAATTCTAGAAAATCTTCTGCTTCACTATTCCCTGTTTTGTTCAACCAGTTTATTCCGCTAAAATTAAAGTCACCCATGACATAAATACTGTTAGATCTAGATGCTCTAGATATTTCATCCCATAGATGCTTTGCTTCCATTCTGTCTAAATTTGGTGGCCTATATATTACTCCTATTATAATATTATTAGCTTTTTCGTTTAATTCAATCCAAATAGTTTCTGTGTGTGGCTCTGTTTTGATTCCCTCTTTGAGACTACATTTCAAATTGTCCCTAACATATATGGCTACTCCACCTCCTCGTCTAATATATCTATCTGTGTGAAATAGTTTAAATCCATATATTTGATATTCAGCTAATAGTTCTCTATTTTCTACATTCATCCACGTTTCGGTAAGTGCAATAATATCTATTTTTTCTGTGCAGACAAGAGCATTTAATTCGTTAATTTTATTTCTTAGACTTCTACTGTTAGTGTAATATACCCTAAGTGAATTGTTATTTTGCGGACCTTCTCTTTCCCTGGTCGTTTTGCCAATTCCTTTCTCCCACAAACACATACTTTTATTACCTCCTTCCTCCAAATCAATTCCCATACCTCTATCTACTAACAGTTTAAACCCAAACAAACACCTCTAACCACTTCTTCTAACGAGTTCGCAACAGCAACAACCCCAGCTCTCGATAGATGCACCCCATCACGAGCATACATTTCATTTCTTCCATAGAAGTGTTCCCAGTTGTCTATGAAAGATATTGCATTTGATTTGCAATATCTTTCCAGCCGGCAATTGACACCAAGTGCCCTCGATATCCATTCATTTCCCACTCCCTTTCTTGGAAGAATGCCACATATGATCGGGATTCCTCCCTTGCTCCTAACTAACTCTATGGCTGTTTTATACCTCTGAATCAGTTCCTCACTCCTAACTCGACCAACATCATTTCCTCCCACGCTAATGCAAATAATGGGATTGTTCCCATTACCAGCCATAATATCATTCATGTTGTTTATAATATCACCAATGCCAGCTCCGGGATAGCAAACCCTTAACCTGTTCCCCCTATCTCTAGCACAAAACGTTCTATCCAAATACCTTATCTGGGAATCTCCCACAACTAATGTTTGCTTAGGTACTTCCTTTACCCTCTGAGGGGCCTGCGCTTCCTTTCTCTTCGTTGCTTTCCCTTTTGCGCGATCCACAGTCTCTCCACAGCACTCGTCCTCCAAAACGTCAAATGAATTAGAGGTTGCTATGGCGTTTGAAGGCGGCTTTATCAAAGTCTTCTTAAGGCCCCTGTCTTTCACAACTCTCCAAGACGAGGTCCCTTTACTGCTGGTCTCCTCCTTCGTTACTTCTCGTTGTTCTTTAAGCTGACGCACCTCCTCCCGCAGAAAGTCCAACTCTGTCCTCAGGGCTCCCACTAGAGTCACCAGGTCCTTAACTACAACTTCCATATTGCTATGATAATATAACAACACTCAGGAGCTCCGGTTAACACAACCTCTCACTGTGAATTCACCTGATCATCAGCGACATATACTAGCCTGTCCAACATAAGAACTTCCTTTAGAAACTTGTGTAAGGAATCGTTCAGGACCCTGTATACCACGTATGAAAGACCAATCCTGGAGTATGCAGCTCCAGCCTTGAGTCCATACTTCGGTAAACACAAGACAAAGTTAGAGAAGATTCAGAGGTATGCCACCAGTCTGGTCCTGGAACTAAGAGGTATGAGTAACGAGGAAAAGCTAGGGAAGCTGAACTTCACATTCCTGGAAAACAGAAAAGTGAGGGGTGACATGATAAACAACTCCAAAATTCTCAGGGGGATTAACAAGGTCGTTAAAGACAAAATCTTTAGCACAGGTGGGACACGAACAAGGGGACATAGGTAGAAACCTAGTATCCAGATGAGCCACAGAGACATTAGAAAGATTTTTTACAGTGTCAGAGTAGTTAATAAATGGAATGCATTAGGCAGTGATGTGGTGGAGGCTGACTCCATACACAGTTTCAAGTGTATGGAGTATATGATAGAGCCCAGTAGGCTCAGGAACCTGTATCACCAGTTCATTGACAGTTTCGAGGCGGGACCAAAGAGACAGAGCTCAATCCCTGCAAGCACAACTAGGTAAGTACAACTAGGTAAGTGAACCTGGGCGCCGGTGGCTGAGTGGTGGGGCGCTGGTAGCGCCCCTGGGGGCCTCGTTGATGTTAGTCTGGGATTGGTGGACTTGTGTACAGAGGGGACGCGCTTGGCGTGGTTCTACTTTGGGCGGGAAGATTAGTCTTGTCTGTGTCCTTGCCTGGAGTGGCCGTAATTTCCGTTGCACGGCCAAGCATCGGAATTATTACCTGCAAAGACACAAAAGTCACTTTCTATCGTCATGCCATCGTCTCGGTCCGCTGAAGTAAGAATCCGAAGAGTGAGACCGGTCTGGAGAAAAAGAGTAAGTACCTAATTCTGTTTTGGTGTATTAGACTCAGAAACTGGATTCGAAGCCAGTGTTCCGTCTTGACATTGTCCATTACCACCTGTGAGGTAACTGGAATTGTAGACTCATGAGTTACACCTGGATTAACGTCAATCAAACTGAGGAGAGGGCCCATCTCTGAACGAAGACAAGTGTACGAGTACACATCATGATCACTACCTAAAATATTCTCAGTGGAATTGACAGGGTAGATAAGAATAAACTGCTTAACATGGGTGGTACGCGAACAAGGGGACACAGGTGGAAACTGAGTACCCAAATGAGCCACAAGGACGTTAGAAAGAACTTTTTCAGTGTCAAGAGTAGTTAACATGTAGAATGTATTAGGCAGTGATGTGTTGGAGGTTGAGTCCATACACAGTTTCATATGAAAATATGATAGAGCCAAGCAAGCTCAGGAACCTATACATCAGTTGATTGACGGTTGAGAGGCGGGACCAAAGAGCCAGAGCTCAACCCCCGCAAGCACCACTGGTGCGTACGGGATACACATTTAGTTGTGTGGAGTTGTACGAATAATTACTGTATCTCCAAGGGTGGAGGAAAGTGTGTTTATTATTTTATGCTCTATGTCCAAATAGGCCATGTATGTGATATCTTTTCATAGTAACCAGTTCCAGCAGTGAAGTATGTAACGGGAAATTTCCCAGTAGTAGTTATTTGATATAATATATCTTGGCCAGTGTATTTTATACATTTGTGTGTTGTGTGTTTGGGCAGTGATTTCAGTATTGTTATTTCACAGTGGGGGTGTGTTATTCATTTGCAGTGGTCTGCAAAGGTGTACCGCATTGTGTTATCTGTATGACAAAGTCCTGGATGTAGGACGTAGTGGTCTTGTGAAAGATTCAGTGAGAATATAAGAGGTCATTTACGTCATCCGGGAGAGCACATTGCTTAACCCTTAAATCGTATGATACATGCATATATGATGGGAGTAACTTTCCCGAAACCGCTCAATACATACATATACAAATGAGGATCTAGCGCACGCTTTTAAATGCCCCACGAAGGATAGGGGCAGCTATAGTCCAGCAACGGCCAATAGTAAACAGATGCCACCTAGAAAAAAATCGTGGGTAACATATTTGGGTGTGAGAACTTCAGTTCTGAGTGAGCCACCAAGGCAAGCACACACAGCATGAGCTCACAGCACTGTTGTTCAGCTTTTAACCACAGCATTGCCTAAAAATGTCAAAAATATATATGTACATGCTATTATTTAGCGATGATAGTATTACAGAAGACCCCTGACTGTGATAAAAATGGCCTAGATTCTGATAATAGCAGGATTGTGGTGATAATTAGCGCTGTGGTGGGAGGAGTAATCTTGGAGGAAAGGGACGTAAAGTTGTCTGCTGCCTCTGACTTTTGCTGTCTGGACTCGCTATACCAGCTTAGTGGTTCGCTATGGTGAACACAATTGTAGATACGTATATATAACGTGCGAAAATAGTGTAATAACAGCAAAAGGAGTTCGTTGGGAGCAGCATTTTGGCGAGGGAGTTGGCGTCGTCTGCAAGACTTGTCATGTAGTGTTTGGTGGCGACTATCACCATACATCGGGGGCATATGCAAGGCTGGCTAACGTCAGAACTGCCATCAGAAACCTGTGTATGGAATCATTCAGAACCTTGTATACCACATATGTAAGACCAATCTTGGAGTATGCAGCCCCTACATGGACCCCGTACCTTGTCAAGAATAAGAAGCTGGAAAAAGTTCAGAGCTATGCAACTAGGCTAGTCCCAGAACTAAGAGGCATGAGTTACGAGGAAAGGCTGCAAGAAATGAACCTCACGACACTGGAGGACAGGAGAGTAAGGGTCGACATGATAACTACCTACAAAATTCTCAGAGGTATGGATAAAATATATAAGGATAAACTGTTTAACACGACGGGTACACGAACAAGGGGACACAGGTGGAAACTTAGTACCCAAATGAGCCACAGAGACATTAGAAAGAACTTTTTCAGTGTCAGTGTAGTTAACAAATGGAATGCATTAGGCAGTGATGTGGTGGAGGCTGACTCCATACACAGTTTCAAATGTAGATATGATAGAACCCAATAGGCTCAGGAATCTGTACATCAGTTGATTGATAGATGAGAGGAGGGACCAATGAGATAGAACTCAATCCTCACAAGCACAACTAGGTGAGTACTATGCTGTTTGGGCACAATATCAGTTTAGTTGTACACGTATGGTGAATAAAACATGTAGATATATATATATAATGTGTGCATATAATGTAATCTATATAAATAAAAATGGAAATGTTCGTTTGTTCAAAATCGCTAATCTCCGAAAGTTCTTCACCCATTGCTTTGAAATTCTCACACAAGGTTCTATTCGAATATGCGCGTGTTTTTATATACTTACTATATAGATGCCACACCTGTGACAGATAAAAATGTGTATTTTTTTAAAAAACAGCGCCATCGTAATGTAATACGATGGCGTAATAGCATCTGCACATAATAGCAAAACATACATGCAATAATAAATGTTATGATCTCAGCCTGCAGGAGAAACGAGTCTCCCCCTTGAGAGTTATTCAGTAAGCCTGACCTAACCAGAAGGTCTAGGATATATAGAGGCGATAACACAGATATAAAATAGCTGGTTGGATATGATGAACAATTTAAGGTTATGGGCAGTGAAGAAGAAAACAGATAAATGACTGGCTAGGAGATGTGGACATTTTGCTGGAGGCGTGAGGCTCGTTTCTGGAGGGCTTTGACCTCACTTGAGGCCAGACATCGCAGGGGGAAAGCAGCGCTCCGTTTGAACTCCCGTCAGAAAGGAGCCCCTAGTGATATATCTCCAAGAGAAGAGAAGTGTGTAGACATGCCAGCTGTAGGATCGAGCTGGGAACGTTGTGGTCTCAAGTCCTGGTCGACGAGGAGAGTATTAAGTCGCCCAGAGACATTATTGTGGGTCGTGGAAGCTCCCTGATCAAGCTCTGTCAGAGGGAGGAGCGCCCTTGACGAGACAATCTGTGGTAAGCACGATATACACCAGTTCATAGTGATTGCTTGTAGTCGGTCGTGTGCTCAGCGACAGTAGCAATGTTTATTGATAAGTTAGACATGTTTTAATAAGGCAGAAGGCCTGAAATAGGAGAGTGGAGAGGGAGGAACACGGAGCGACACCCGTCTCCTCTGAGCGCTGGCAGGCAACTGAGGGAGCCCGGCTCCTGATGGCGGAGGACCCTCCCAGTGTGACTCACACCCGCCAGACGAGGTGGAGCATGGACCCGCCCAACGGGGGAGTCCACTCTCACTGTATGTAGAGGACAGATAGAGGTTTGAGGCAAACATATTGTGTGATTATTTTTGTTTATGTGTTAAAGGGGAAACATTTTTATTGGAGTATCGATGGGTTGCAGGTTTGTCTTTGGGGAAGAAGTTGCTGAGAACTTCGAAGCCAGCACAGAGGGAGTAGTTGATGAGACTCCAAGGTAGTGGAGCAGAGGACCTCGAGCTGTGAGGAGAAGCAGTGAAGAGGAGTGTCACGTGCTTCTGTAGAGGTGATGAAGCACCATAGTTGCTCGTGGAAACTTCATGGTGTAGCAGCCAAAAGAGCTGTGGAGGACCCTAGCAGAAGGGTGAAGCACCGTAGTTGCTCAAGGAAACTTCATGATAGCAGCCTGGAGGAGCTGCAGAGGATCCTGGTAGTGAAGCCCGGAAGAACCTAAAGATATCAGGGTAGTGAACTTCCAGAGGTGGAAAGGAGGTTCTGGAGGATTACTTGAAGGGAGTTGATAGTGTTTGGTTGTCATTAGCGTGCAAGATGCAGCGAGAGGTAGGTGATTGTTTGCATTCTTATGTCAAGGAGTGTTTTATACTGAAGTTTAGAGTTACAGTCGTAGGCTGGATTACCTACAGATGTATGTGTTCTAGGATTGAGAGGGTGATCGATTGATCATTGCGGTGTATCAAGGAACATTTATGCTGATATATGTTATTGCATTCACATGCTGATTTTCCTTGTACACGTTTTAGATATATATATATATATATATATATATATATATATATATATATATATATATATATATATATATATATATATATATATATATATATATATATATATATATATATTCTCTTGTTGATAGTGCAACAGTGTATGTAGACTTGACCTACTTGAGGAGGTTGATAATATCAGGTGGTGAATCAGAAGATAGGATATCACTTGATAAGCTGATGATGGAGTTCTGATGGTGTTGAAGTGCAAACCTGATTGTAATAGTATAGAGTATAGGATTCATTATTATTATATGTGTGTATGTATTGTGTATGTGCTTTGTCCAGTAAATGTATTCCAATTTGCTGGTGTTTGCCCTTGTCCTAGTGAGGCTTCCCATGAAATAGTACAGAAGAAGAGAGAGAGAGAGAGAGAGAGAAGGAACCAAGAACCACTGCTGTGGACAGGGTAGAAGGTAATACTTATAAGTCAAAAGGGGATTGAGGAGATCATATCACCTAAGGAGAGAGTGGGGAGTCACAGCGGCTCGAGTGGGTGTGTGCACGTGACAACGAGGCTAAGTATTGGAGCCGCATCCCCTAAACGTGTGACGTTGAAGGAGGAAGGAGGGAAAGTTGGGGAGGACCGGGTCACGTTCACTGAGGACGTTGGAGGGACGACACCGTTCCTAGGACAAGGAGCAACGCCTTGTGGAAGGAACGAGTGTGTGTATACAGTAATTAGCTCAGTGCTCACTGGGTGAACCAGGATTGGGATATCTGAAACTCTGGGAGTGGCTCGGCGATGACGCAATGACTTTACAACACCTATCGAGGACTTGTAACGTGCTACTGGATCGTCAAGGACAGACTCAGGAAGCGTGGGAGCCTCACAACACAGAGGGACAGGCGTCGTGATCGTGGAATGTTGAACGTAGATCAATTTTCTCTCCATTACCCCTTGTTGAGTAGGCTAGATAGGCCACGATATTTATATATATATGTTACAGTACAATATTGGTGCACTAGTATTAGGATAGGCTGCAGGGCAGCTTGTGTCCAGGACTGTTGTAGAGGAAAGTGTGTGTGGACGACACGGAGAGGCAAGTAGTGTAAAGTACGACTAGAGCGACGCGCACCAGCTGCCAGCTGGCACTCCATGGAGTGCCATCCGACAGCTGGTGCGCAGGTGTCTAGTCACACATGGTTTTGGGGGAATTTCCCGGAAGTTTTGGCGTGTTTCGGACGCGTGTGAGCGTGTTGTGTTTGGGTATGTGGTCATGAAAGAGGGGAGGTCATGTTGTTGGGTGCCAGGTGGTGCGCGGCGTCGCTCCCGTCTCAAGTTTTTTTCGGGGAATTTCCCGGAAGTTCGGCGCGTGGCGGTCTTGAGTGACGGGTGAGCAGGTGCGGCCCCCCACCCCGCGCGCGCGCGCGCGCGCGCGGGTCTAGTCCTCGGGGGTTAAGGTAAGTAGGTCAGGAAAGATGGGAGTTCATGTTGTAGAGTAGGAAAAATACAAGGATAAGAGTGGAATATGAGGAAGGAGTAAATGAATATGTATGTGTGTTTGTCATAGACTTAATCCTGAGTGAGGTTAATATTAGTTTGATGATCGTGATTAGAGGATGAGAGGGGAACCAGCATATTGGATATGTTGTTTGGGGAGGGGTGAGGGGGTGAGGGAGAGGAGAACCCCCATACCTGAGAGGATGGCCTAGACATCCATTAGCTTCCTCCTACAGGAAGTCGTAAGTGCGAGAGGAGGGTATGAGAGAGCACCCTCCTGCGGAAGTGCCCCATTTCGTCTTAAAGGGTTTTCAATGTTCATCCCACGGCGGGTCCCCTTACACTGTGGATTCTGGTAAGGAGGGGGCGAGGTACTTACTCCTGCCGACAGACAGACCCACACCTGTCACCCATCAATCAATCACTCCCACCCCTCATCCCCACCCGCTCCCATAGCATCAACCATTGTTCTGTGCAAAACCTTTTAGTAAGTGTAAGCTATATCGCAACGTGATCAACATGGTGAGAGCAATAACGAGGGAAAAGTAAACACATTATATAAATTTATTTCTTTATTAAACACTTAAGCGATTTACAACGATAATAATAATAATAATAAGACTTCTTCTTGGTGGTTTAGCTAGCAGTCAGTTGTAGAAAGACCTTTACTCAGTCCATCGAACCTTCCCGACACGCTAGTCAATCAGTCAATCTGTAGAAAGGGAAAAAGGTTATAAGTTTCGTTGTTGTCAATGTTGTAAACATAAATACAGTCATTATTATGTTCATCATTCAATCCTACATAAAGTATTACTCACCGCAGCATCATCCTAACTAACTTCGTCACACAGCGTTTCACACTCAGCATCACTACCGTTCAAGCAGAATGTTTGCCTACACACAGGCATTTTCATCTGAGCGTAATTGAATTTCAACACTTTTTCATCATTCTTGCGAAAATGACCATATTTAAACGCTTCATCAAAGTGAAGCAGGGCGGCCTCTAAGCCTAGTCTGCAAAAATGATATGCAAAATAAACGGCGTAATTCCCACAGAAGTAACTATTCAAGGATTGAATCCTTTTCTTCATAATATATAGGGTATAGTCTTGGAAGTAGGACATAAACTCTTCGAAATATCTTGAATAAGATCCTATTGCAGGATTGGCATAGCTGTCTAGTATAACTATCTCGCTTCTACCTTCATCCTTATTTACATAGAATGTTATCCAATGGCCCATTTTATTACGAGAACCCGACTCCAGAGTGTTCATTATGAACACCACAGGTCTTTTTTTATGTATTTTTATCCATATTTTCCTTACGTCATCAGCTAGGAAACATCCTAGATAGTCTACCCTATCACCTAAATTACTTCTGATAGCCTCATTTATTTCCAAACAATTCATATTAGTATTTTATCCTCGCGTATCGCAAATAACGCGACGATCCGCGTTAATGCTGATCACACCCGTTGTAGAGCCGTAAACTAGTATGACTTTATTTCTAGCTACTCCACGTTTAAATTCCAAAGCAATCCTCAGATTACCACTTTTTTCAATCGGGATGGTGTCATCGATATCCTCGGGTTGTAAATTAAAGGCCAGTATGGTTCCACCATTCACATAGGTGTCATAAGATAATATATTGTCTTTATCGAAGCCTAAGGCTTGTAATGCTGTGTAATACAACTTGGCGCAGTTATGAGGGAAGTCACACCCAATATTGACAATATTAGTGCTATTCTGCGATATTAATACTTTACTAAGCTCGCAGTTTTCCAAATAAAGCGGGTTGCGATTATATGCACCAGACACATGCCTCCATATCAAGGATGATCATATATAAATGTTCTGGTATAACAGTCCCCCACGGCTGGTCCATTGTTATAGAGCGTTGACCTGTGCCCAATATATACGTTTTGTATAAAGTTTTATTAAAAGTATACGTAATAGGAGAGTTGTTCTGCACCATGGCTTTATTAATGGCTACTAATCCTTCAGGGTGAGGCAATACCCGATCCACCCATAGACGTGTAGACTTGATATTATATTTAAAATTAGCGTGTTCATTATCGCTGAGTATAAGCCACTTATCAGGTTGAAGTTCGAGCCGCACCCTGATGTCCACATTATCCAAAACGTATTCACTAACGGATGTGACATCCAGCATTAGTTTAAAACACGTATTCACGCCACTCGTTTTCATATCAGTCATCCGTTGCTTCTCACTAGCCGAGGCATTAGTGAAATAACCAGCTTCAATTTTACCAGGATCAACTCGGTTAAAAAACTGTGCCAGTTTATCATAGCGGTTAGCCTTACACCCAGAAATTGTAGATAATAACTTTACGTATGACCAGAATGAGAATAATGAGCTGGTTTCAACTACTGTTTCGTTTAAATACACAATAGCGGATTTGAATAGAGTTTGCGATAATCCATTCACCAACGATGCGTTTTTAGCATCTCCTAAAGGCGTTATTCCATCTTCTTCGGTTAGATCAATAGTCAACTCTAAAGCTATAGATGATAAATCCACCAGTTGACCATTCACTCCCTTGATGATGAATTCCAGATAAGTGTCTGTAAACTTATTATTGACCCCAGAATTCACAGGTAATACATCCACCGTTTGTCTGCTGGCAATTGTTGATTCTACCAATCGAGGGGAAAATACCTTAGGAAAGGCTTCACTAACAGCAGCTGTATAATGTTCTAATGGCACCTGGAGGCCCAGAGCGTTATATCCGGCCATGTTCGCGCTTTAGACAACACCAACCGAGTGAGAAGAAGTTATGACAACACATCATTATATTTCGCTTTAGTAAAACGTTTGATGTTTACTAATTTTTTTGTTTGTTTATTCTTTTTCTGCACTCTTCCGCCTATCATTTGCTTCCCCACTCCTTTCAATGTTTCAATTCCGCGTTTCTTAAGAGATTGTTTGAAAGTTTGTTTGTCATTATTAATATCGTCTAGTACGTTCTGCCCCAAGCTAAGCGCAGCCGGGGCCAGAGTCCTCATGATAAAGGGCGCTGCTCGACGCGCTATTCCGCTTAAAAAGGAGAATATTCCTCCTCCTCGCGTATAACGTCTACTGCTGTTGAAAATCCGTATATCATCAGTCCCTCCACCTCTAGGAGGGGTTAACAGAATGTATAATTCCTCAACAGAGGGGGGAATAAAGTGGACACGCATTTCTCCGCTTGTTTCAGACGAATGAGGAGTGTCGGGAAAGCAGTTGGTGTTATATACCTCCTGCAACGGGGCGTACATGCAAGACAGCTATGGTGCACCCACGTTCATCAAAATGTATTGGGTTACCATCTTGATCCCTAATAGTGATGCTGACGCTATCTATCATGTTAGTGTTAAGACGCACATATAGTTTTTTATTGTTGCTGTTATCACTTCCATTTAGGGAGATTACATCCAAAATATTTACAGACTGGTTTCCATATCTAGTAGAAGAGATTCTATCGCAATAAACACACAGAATATCAACTCCACCTCTAGGCATTGGTGGGAATAGACATGTGTTAACTACACTAGAGGCATACTGACGTTTTGCGAATATGTCATATTCTATTTCTGGAACTACGCCCAACACTTTCCCAAAAGCGGTTCCAAATGATAATGTAACTCTACTGATGTTTTTATGCCCCGTTGCAGAGCTAATATTCTCATCACTAATCACAGTAGTGAACTTGTTTCGATTGGAGGAAGAATCATATTTAATAAAATGCGTTCCATATTTAGCTGAAAATTGTTTTAATGACTTTCCTAAAAAACTCAGTTTAGCATTACTTGAAAATATGGCCTCTATTTCTGTATTAATCCTGGTATTAATTTCTTTTATAGTTCCGGCTAAAACATCAGATGATAATAAATGCTTTGAATGCATGTATTTCCCCTCGCTCACTTTCTCATACGTAACGCCTACACGTATATATGCCTCGGGATTATCACGCTTAATAACGTAATGTGAAGTGGGGAGGAGTAATTTTTGTAGGCACATTTCATAACTCCTCCTGGGATCTAATTCTAGCTGGTTAAACAATCGATTTTGGAAAGATGCGGGGATGTTATTGGGGAATAAATGCGTATCTGATACGCTGGTGGCGTATATCACGTGAGTGTCCATCGCTCTGTCTCCTTAGACCGCTTTTTGTCTAGTAAAGCCATCTACACATTACACGCTCATTTATATACACTCACCTGCTAATATACAATCCAGGAAGCTTTCCTTTTACTGTGAGGATCAATCTTGACAGTCGCCTTTCTCTTAACAGACTGAGGTTCATACACTTGGCTGCTTGCCGTAGTATTACGGAATAAATCTCGCGATGTAGATGTTAGTGTGAAAAACAGTTGAGCAATGGGGAGTTTATCCGGTAGAAAAACTGATTTAAGCACAGTCATTTTATGTATAATGTCATTAATTATATGTATGCCAGATACTGGAGCCAATACATTTCCATTCAGATCCCAACGAACGATTCCAGTAGCATCATAATGGTTTAGCAAGGATCTCGCATATTCGTGATCTCTCACTTTCAACTTCAAATCTATTAAATGTTTTATGGAAGGGTTGGTATGCAGCTGAGGAGGATGAGGAGGTGGTTTGACAGTAAGATGACGAGCAACCGCTTTCACAGTGGGGTAGGCAGGGCTGTGTGCAGCTTTCCGGTTGTCCACTATTTTACGCGGTACGAGATAAAAGGCTTTCATTTTACTTACTTACTGAACAACCGTGTAATTAAACTAGCCGCAATCGGTAAAATAATGGATAAAATACTGCCTCCTCGTTTGCTGGTTAATATCAGTTTCTTAGTTGTCACAGAAGGTTTCTTACAAGCTAGTGACCGAATAAGCAATTTATATTTTTTCAACTTTTTAACGACCTTGTCCGGCACGGGCAATTTTTTTTTTAAAAAGTTATTAAAAATTTCTGATAAACAATTTATATGTGGTTTCTTCAATTTTTCAATCAACTGCTTTCTCGAGGAATACTGAAGTTTTGATAATAGTTGGATCAATTCCTTGTATTTATAAACTAAGGGCTTCTTCATTATAAATGTAATATCTCAGCAGCATCAATCCATTGATCGAATGATCGATCATAACCTGCGTACCTAACTTTATACTGAAGCTTGCCAGAGACTTTGCGTTGTCCCAATACCTTCTCAATATTAAAGGTTTGAGGCAAATGTGTTGGTGTTAATTCTTGTTTATAGAAGCCACCATCAATTTCTTCCCCATTCAGATCTTTTAGAAAGTATAAAGGGATGGGTTGTCTCCGATCAATACGTGTAACTGTAAAGATCTCTCGGGTGTTCTGCTGCTTAAACCCTTTCTTAAACTTGGAAATGCGATCAGATAGAGTGATGCGTACTGTATCACCAACACTCAATCGAGGAATGACAGCTCTCTTTGATTTGCTCGGGCTTTTATACATTAAATCAAATTGTTTGGCGTGTTCGCTGGGCGAGGATAGAGCGTGCACCTCCGCAGGTGTCTTCCCCTTCAATCCTCTGTGCGGGGTTAAATTATATGTTTTCACAATATCTGGTAGAGCTTGCGTGTATTTTAAAGTGTTGCGCGCCGTCATAAACTTGTAAAGTTTACCTTTTAAAGTACGTATGAACCGCTCAGCGATTGAAGCTTTAGTCTCCTGAGAAAATACACTATATAACCGTACTTTCCTTGCTGCCAGCATTTTTTTCATAGTGGCGTTATAAAATTCACCACCTCGATCAGAATTAATTTTGCGCACTCCTTGAGAATGAGGTGAATCTAGAATTAAAGCTAGAGCTTTCGTGGTGCTTTTCCCATCCTTAGCGCGTAAGGGTACTACTTGGGCGTACCTGGAGAAAATATCTACGCATACGAGTAAATATTTCACTCCATCATTATGTTTGTCCAATAAACTCATCTCGGCCAAGTCTATAGCTTGAAATAGTCGCGGTTTAGGGCTTAACACCCGACGCCGAGGGAATTTATGTGGTTGTAAATAATGCAACGTATAGGAGTCAGAGCTTTTCAGATTGTCCTTTACATCGGCTAGAGTTATACTAGAGTTAATTAATTTGGCGGCCTTATACAATCTCTGTACCCCTCCAAGCCCTCCGCTAGATGAGGGATCGTTATATACTCGTTCCAGTACATCTTTCTTGCTCACCATTGGTAAACTATCTCATAGGGCGGTTCGTGAACAATATTACCGCGTAATGTTATCGTAGATGGAGTGTTCGAGCCCAGATCTACTAGCAAATAGCCGTAGGGTTTACTAATAACTTGCTTATATAACTCTACAAATTTCTTTGAATCCACTTTCCCAAATATTTGTCGTCCGAGTGTTTCAATTTGTGACAGGTCTCGTGATTTAACCAATATGAAATGAGAAGCATTTAAACTAATATTCCTCGAATATTTACCAGGAAAAAATATATTTTGAGTAATCAATATGACGGAAACCGTGAAATGTCGGCCCCTAGTAAACATGTCTGATACGATTTTTGAATTCGCAGACTCTGTAAAAAGGTCATCGTAGATTACTAAGATATGCGAGTCATTATCTACTCGCTCTTCCACAGGATCAATAATGGTTGAATGCTCGATCAGCTTCCCTTTAATTTGTGGATCTGATCGTAATTCAGAGTAACCTCCTCCGCATATGATTATTGAGGAGAACTTGTGTTGATACTTCCTTACAAGTTTACTGCACAAGTAGGATTTTCCGCTGTTTGAATAACCAGCAATAATAACACGAGATGGTTCTCTGAAAATATCTAGATGTTCCGCATGGATTATATCATAGGAACTGTCCATAATTAATGCTTCGTTAAGACTGCTAAAAACTAAGGAACTGAGGTGGTATTTATACAAACATAGTCATTTACAGGTGTTTATTCACATATTTTATGTACAGCAACATCATTTTTAAAACTAAACATAGTTCTTACAGTTCACAAACAATAATATTAAACAGCATAGTTCTTACAGTTCACAAACAATAATATTAAACAGCTTATTTTAAAACTAATCATAGTTCTTACAGTTCACAAACAATAATATTAAACATCCTATTCATTTAGTATACAAAGTTCTAGTCATATTGGCATCCATCTTAATACTACCTAACAATTGTACAACATAAAATCTAGCGAGGGTTGAATAGTTTCTGAGCTGTAGCATCGCGTTTGCTCCAGGGATTGAATATTGGGTAGAGTCTCTGTGCTTGCTCTACTTCCTCCTCCTCCATAAACACTTCTTCTTCCATCTCCTCCTCCTCTCCCACTTCTACATCCATCGCATCATCATCATTGTTATTGGGAATATCAGGATGACCATACGCTAGGGACTGTGTGGGGCTTAAAATGTAGCGTTTATCGTCAAATGCTGACAATCCTCTGCAGGTACTGCGACATGTACAAATCTTTCCTTGCACGTTGCGTATAGATCTCGACACATACCTGATTGAAGTGTTTGTTTCAAGAGTGTGTTGAAACGAGTCATGTGAGAGTTTCTCTTGTAGATGGTATGGTACGCCCTTACACTTACAAGTGTGCTCCCCATCATGAGTGGTGAACGAATATGTTTTAGGTCTGAGAGCAATTAACTGGTTAATAATCTTAGAGCCTATTTCAGACTTGAGCAATCCTAGTTCACCTTCTCGCGCTTTAGAGTAGGATGGATGTGTGTCATTAAAATTACTAAAATCCATACAGTCGAAGAGAGGAGACTTATTCAACTCTTCAAACACATCCTGACAGTCAAGTTTAATGATGAAAGAGTCTGTGTCTGTATATAACAGACTCGCTTTATCCCCATACGCAGGTTTGACAACATCATACCAGAACTCATAGAGTCGCCTCTTAGCAATTTGAAGTATATGGTAACCCAGATACGTAGGAGTGTTGACTAGGAGAGACTTCTGCTTGATAGTACATATCACACGATCCTTACTTAACAAAAGACTCCGCTTGAAGAATGGGTTTCGAGCATGTTTCAGGAAATGACTACGATCTGTGACCAAATAGTGTTTGTTCCCATATTTAGATACATCTGTGAGACTCTTTCCATATATAGAGTTTGATACGAGTTTGAAAGCCTTTTTTTTTATCGCGCATTTGGTACTGGCTCGTTCACGAACATTGGTTTCAATGAAGTCTTTAAGGTAACTCTCCTGCTCGAATTCGTAGATGTCGTGAACTTTAGCTACTTCTAATCCAATGCGCATGAGCAACTGTAACAAGTCCAGACTAACGAGGTAATCTTTCTGAGGAAGGTGAGAAGCAATTAATTTAGTGTTGTTTTTAGGCAGTCCACGACTTTCTTCTGTAAGAATATTCTTACTGTAGGGTGAAATGTGATCCTCAGTAATGCATGTATGTGAAAGAACTAGGGGCAGTTCATCTGTATACCTAGCTACCTCAGGTCGGACCTGGAGTGTATCACACAACACCCAATACCCCTTGGTCCCGTCACATGGGATATTCTCCAAACCTTGCTCCAGCAGTACGTCACGCTCATCATGTGTCAGTTTCCGGATCCCACCCCGAGGGAGCAGTTCAGTCATACACGCCCCGTAAAGACTATTAAAGTCTAAGTAAATGATGTAGCTACTATCTTCCCCTAGATCTAAGCCTGTGTGCCTGTTCTCCACATTCGTGTACTGTCTCGTCACACTGGTGAACCCACCTCGGAGATTCCGACGAAGTAAATCATATAACATTGGGTCTGACACAACATCAAGTTGAACTTTCGATTTAAGCAAGAACGCATCCCAAGCAAATGAGGGTAAAGAAATGTAGTGTGAAATGTCTAATTTGTAGAGAGCAAGCATGGTATCTCGCCAGACTGTGAACACATCAGCTAGCAATCCTGTGTCCACTTTGAGGTAAAGGAGCAGATACTCCCCTATGTTACGACATTTAGCCAAATCAAAAATTTCTAAGGCTTGTTTATAATCTGTTTCTGACAACTCTTCGTCTTTTAGTGTATTGTAAAACTTATCACGAGAAGGGAGTTGTGGTTCATCTAACACAGACATAGAGGATAAATAATCATAGCAGAATGATTGTTTACCCTTCAACAGTTTTGGGATGGCCGCTTTATTTACCCCTTTTAACATAGCCAAAGTGAATGTGGTAGGTTTCCCACTATCAATATGATCCTTGGCTATTCTTCCTAGCGAGCCGTTGAGAAGGGCTAAACTATCCAAAAATCTTAAGTTGTTCACATCAACTTTCATAAATTTAAATCCATCCTTGGCTAATATATCTATTTCACTTCCTGGTCTATCTCTCATCTCGTTTAGGATTACTCCTAAATCATAGGAAGCGTTGTGTGAAAATGTGTATAGGAACTTGTATGAATTTATACATTGCAAATTACATCTATCACAGTAAGCTGCTTGATAATTGTGGAATCTTACTGTGTGGTCGTGATGACGGACTTTGATTACATCTTCTCCGTTAAAAGGTTCATCACAGAGTTCACAGGCTGTTTTTGTCTCAAATAGTGCCTGCTGTTGCTGAGACATGTGAAGTTCATAGGATACTATCCCCTTCTTGATTCTATCCCATGACGCTTCTAGCGTGGTTACAAAGTGATTGGCCGCATCTTTACCCAAATAAGTATCTTTCTCAACAATATTCTTCTGTCTGTCAATGATAATGTACGCATACGCCACTGCGTTGTGACGTGTTTCTATCATTCCCTTAGGGTTCGAGCGGTCTAACATGCACTCAAAGTCATAAAAGCACATGTGACTAGGACCATAACCCCGTCCATAGTTACGAAAAGTAATCTTCCTCTCTGGTGGGTAGAATTTGAGAGTCTGATGTACTTTGCATGTACTTTCATGACTCTGCATGCTATCTGCTGGGAGAGATATCAAACAACAATGACAGAAGCTGTGTTGCCTTGGGATGTGCTCTGGATTGCTGCTCATATTACGTACATATTGGTTAAAATTCTTAATTAATACTAAGTGTTGAGCTTCCAACATCAGCAATGGTATGACATCTGTATATCCGCCTCTTCCCTTCCTAGCTAGTGTAATGTAGTGTCGTTGTTGTCGTCTAGCATTTTCATCTCTTTCTAGCGAATAGATGAATATACTGACTTTATTCATTTTCTCTACCTTGAGAATATCCTCAAACGTCACTGCAGAATTGACATCAGCTGGCCATTTCATGTGTCTGAGACACCAACTAGCATTCACAGATCTAGCGCGGATATTACCTAGTCGCATTCCCTTAGCTAAACATTTATAAGCAGCAACACACTGCATAAGGCAAATATCAGCCTCTCCCTCTGGATTGAAAACCAATTTTTTTCCACGCACGCCTTCAGGATAGTCTACATGCGAACCTAATCTTATCGGATGTTCTATCTGTCCACAGTTAATGTAAAACCCGGTGAGCCGCTCAACCAAGACATTGGACCCTTCCTTCGCTTCCAGGTACTGGGATATTTTCTCTGTCAATTCATCAGCCCAAAAATCAATAAGAGTTTCTACTTCCTCTAGAGTAATTCTTTGCCCCTCACCTCGTATGGGAAAGCCGTCGTTATTTATAGGATCCAATAGATTATCCTCCCTGTCTTGTTGTACATTTAAATTCCGCACAATTAGAGTGACGTCTGGGTAAATTAGGAGGAATGGGTGTCGTGGAGAGAAGAGGGCGCGTATCTCATTAATGAAAAAATCCCTATATGTTCGCAGATAGAGTCCTGGGGAGGTGTTAACATGTTCTGGTATGGAGAATGAAAGCCGGACATAACTGCCGTTATAGTTATCAATTCGATCCAGTAGCTAAGGTTGAATTTCTAGGACAGGTGGAGGAGAGGGGGAAAGAGGTGGAGGGGGTGAAGGGATGGGGCTGGGAGGGGTGGGGGGTGGTGATAACCCTCCCCCTCCGAGATGAATGGGTGAGACCGCTGGGTCAGCTATTACGCCAGACGGTGCTAACAAGTCAGAATTGACAGACGCTTGCGGGTCAAGGTCACGGTCTGCTGAGCTGTCGTCTGAGTCACTGTCTGAGATGAAAATGGTACGATTCTCACCACTGCTGCTGCTGCTGTTGCTGTCATAGCTGTCGCTGATTGATTGGGGTATGGGGCTGGGGGAGGAATTGGGGGTTGAGTGAGCGGGTGAACGAGTCCTCCTCCTCCCCTCCCTGTGAGAGCCGGAAGTGGTCACTGCCCGCCCTGCTGTGTCACTCTCACTGCCACTGCTGCTGCAGCTGTCGCTGGATGCCAAATCTATGCACAGCGGTGTGTCGTCTGTAAAAAAAAAAGAAAACATATTATCTCTAGAATGAATGAAGCATTCCATTACAGGATGAAATACAGATACGAGAAGTGTATTTTATATGCTACCTACGTTTATGTGAAGTTTCATTCCGACGATGACCTCCTCGCGGGGCGGGTGAGCAATAAGGACACTTCACGGTTTTGTAAACTGAAATTGGAAAGAACATATTTAACTGTGTGGAATGTAATAGCCCGAATGAGAAAATATTCTCACACTATAGTAGTTTACACGCGTTATTTCACCTGTGGATACCATAAAATGAACTGTGGAATATTAAATATGAATAACACTCACGGTTATCACAGAAAATCTGCTGACATCGCTTGCATTTGATGTCGTAATGTCCTAGGGGCGGTTTTTCACAGCTAGCGCATTGCAGTCGACACAGTTGATTCGGTGATGGAATATAAAACACTCCGCATTTCATGCATGCTGTAGAGCTTCGCCTTTCCATGACATGGAGCTGTATGACGCGTGTGTATCGGATGAAGTCTCGCAGGGAACTGGCGGGGCGTTTGTGTGTGAGGGGAGTGAAACGACCTGGGTCAAATGAGAAGTGATTGATGGGTGACAGGTGAGGGTCTGTCTGTCGGCAGGAGTAAGTACCTCGCCCCCTCCTTACCAGAATCCACAGTGTAAGGGGACCCGCCGTGGGATGAACATTGAAAACCCTTTAAGACGAAATGGGGCACTTCCGCAGGAGGGTGCTCTCTCATACCCTCCTCTCGCACTTACGACTTCCTGTAGGAGGAAGCTAATGGATGTCTAGGCCATCCTCTCAGGTATGGGGGTTCTCCTCTCCCTCACCCCCTCACCCCTCCCCAAACAACATATCCAATATGCTGGTTCCCCTCTCATCCTCTAATCACGATCATCAAACTAATATTAACCTCACTCAGGATTAAGTCTATGACAAACACACATACATATTCATTTACTCCTTCCTCATATTCCACTTTTATCCTTGTATTTTTCCTACTCTACCACATAGCACACATACTCTCCTACAACATGAACTCCCATCTTTCCTGACCACTTACCTTAACCCCCGAGGACTAGACCCGCGCGCGCGCGCGCGCGCGGGGTGGGGGGCCGCACCTGCTCACCCGTCACTCAAGACCGCCACGCGCCGAACTTCCGGGAAATTCCCCGAAAAAAACTTGAGGACGGGAGCGACGCGCACCACCTGGCACCCAACAACATGACCTCCCCTCTTTCATGACCACATACCCAAACACAACACGCTCACACGCGTCCGAAACACGCCAAAACTTCCGGGAAATTCCCCCAAAACCATGTGTGACTAGACACCTGCGCACCAGCTGTCGGATGGCACTCCATGGAGTGCCATCCGACAGCTGGTGCGCGTCGCTCTAGTCGTACTTTACACTACTGAGGCAGTGGCCGACGTTGATGAAGAGGCCCCCTCGGTGAGAGGGTTGCTGTTGTTTAAGATTCTCTAATTGGAACAAAAAGTTCCAAGTAGCACAGGCTATGGTGAGCCCGTAGTGGACTTACCTGGCACAGGAGCGAGGCTGTAACTTGGTGTGTGAGAGGGTGTGAGACCCCCCTTTTAAATCTGCCCAGCTGATGGAGTTGCTGGAGGTCGTGAGAGAAGAGTTGCCGAGGATCTCCAGATTGTTTATTCTTTATATCCATTC
This sequence comes from Procambarus clarkii, assembly GCF_040958095.1. Lineage (NCBI taxonomy): Eukaryota > Metazoa > Arthropoda > Malacostraca > Decapoda > Cambaridae > Procambarus > Procambarus clarkii. The sequence continues at coordinate 5,037,605 of NW_027189128.1, read as the reverse complement.
CTGTATCATTATTACTAGTATATGTGATCATGTAGCTTATGTTAGTATATATCACATATTTTTACCATTGTGTTTATGTGCACCTCCAAGTTATCTCTATGAGCATACACAAGGGATATTATAGTCTCACCTAGAGAACAGTAAGTTTTCATATAGAAGTTTCATAGTGGCTGGTGAGTGGTAGAGCAACATACACATTTATGAAAGGGTTCCCTAGGCTGGCGGTCCTGTATCAACGCTGTAGGAGTAGCAACACTTTGGCAACAAGCAACATAGTGTATACCTACTGAACTACATTGCTGGGGTGCGGAGATATCAACCCAGCTGGCGACCTTGTTAAGATAGAGAGACGCAGGTGGGAAAGGAATTCCTCCAAATTTTTGTTTGGCAGGCAAGACTGAGGGGAAGTGTTGTTAAAGGTAAGCCTGAGACTTCCTTCACTCCTCCGAGGGTCTAGGCTGGAATTGCTAATAGCAGTTTCCCCGTGGTTGACTGAAGGGCCACAGGGTAAATCAGTGGCCCCTTTGTGGTGGGAACGAAGATCTGCGGTGGTGGGCATCATGTAGTCCTCTTCTGTGGGACCAAGTGACTCTGGTGAGTCACGTGAGACAGAGAGACTGAGTACTCTGTCTCCTGAGCCCCTAGCAGCCTCCTTGCTGGCAGAGCTCCAGCCCACCCCCCGTAACAAGAATTGGCGACCTATCTTGAGGTTATCTTGAGTTGATTTCGGGGCTTTTTTAGTGTCCTCGCGGCCAAGTCCTTGTCCAGGCCTCCATCCCCAGGAAGCAGTTCGTGATAGCTGACTCCCAGGTACCTATTTTACTGCTAGGTAACAGGGGCATAGGGTGAAAGAAACTCTGCCATCGTTTCTCGCTGGCGCCTGGGATCGAACCCGGGGACCACAGGATCACAAGTCCAATGTGCTGTCCATTCGGCCGACCAGCTCCCAAAGATAGACTCCCAAAGACCTTGCCAAGATACGTTCATCAAGGTAAAGTGTTGCCTGGGTACGTTCGTTAGCCTACAGTGTTGCCCAGATTTCAGGACAGTGTTGCCAAAATTTGCGGACAGTGTTGCCAGGGTACCAATACAGTGTTACCAGTGTCGTGATCAGTGATCAGTGCCTGTGAATTCAGTGATAGTGTTACCCATCCAGCTAAAGGGCTGAAACGATTAAATTAGTGGGTGCTGTTGTGTATGCTCAATAACATAGAGATGGAGGAGGATAAAGTAAAGACGTTTATTGAGACGAGGGATGAGAAAATTTTGGAGGAGTGTACCAAAGCTCAGCTCCAACAAGTGGCAAACCACTAACGTAACGGAGCGTAGGATAGAGATCATGGCACAGCTCACAGCTCGAGAGGAGAAGACAGGAGAGGAGCCATTCCAGGAAGGGTCGTCCCAGGGCGAGCCGTCCCAAGTAGAGCCGTCCCAACCTCCTACCAGTGTGGCCAGAACTCGCAGTGATCGTGGAAGCAGCGGGGGATCCAAAAGTAGCAGGAAGAGCATGCAGCTGGAGATAATGCGAATGCAATTAGAGGCCCAACTGGGTCGAGAGGAGAGAGAAGCACAGCTGCAATGCGAGGAGAGAGAGATGCAGTTGCGGCGTGAAAAACATGAAAAAGAGGCGCAGCTCAACGAGAAGAAAGAGAGGCGCTGCTGAAACGAGAAGACAGGGAAGCCCATCTACAAATGTGGCGAGCCGAGGTAGAGGCGAACAGGGAGGTCGAGCTGAGGGCTAGTCTCGATACCTGCACGTCGGTACGACTTCAAGGCCCGGGAGCGCGATCTACCCACCTTTGATCCTCTGGAGGCCGAGGCTTTCTTCAGCCATTTTGAGAGGATAGCAACATTGAAGGAATATCCAGAGGTGGATTGGGCTGTGTTAGTGCAGAGTAGATTGACTGGTGAGGCCAGAGAAGCTTATAACATGTTGGACATCGAGGAGTGCACCATATACAACACAATCAGGAGCGCGGTTGTCCTCTCATATAGACTGACCCCGGAGGTCTACATGAAACGCTTCCGTGATTGCGCAAGGGCATCGGGAAGGTCATATGCTGAGACTGCTCGGGACATGAAACGCAGGTTTCTATGATGGCTGCAGGCCAAAGAAGTAGAGACGATGGTGGAGCTGAAACAGTTGATAGTGATGGAAAGATTCATGTCGATGCTTCATCCGCAACTCAAGGTCAGAGTGAAGAAGGCAGGAATAGAGGACCTTAAAGCTGCAGTGAACCGAGCTCTAATGCAGGGGGAGGCACTGTACCTCAGTAGGGAGGGCCCGCCCAGACAATCGCCATTGGGATACCTTAAGTTCTAGAGATTACTTTAAGAGTTCAGGAGCAGCGGGGGACTCTCCCAAGAGTAGTTTGCCCAGTGAAGTAAACCGGTTCAAGAGCTCGAGGGACGCGGGGAGGAAGCCCCAATCTGTGAGCAGTGGACCGAGCTCGGGAACAGGAGGTGCTGCCCGGGAATCGACGACGTGGAGTCCAAGGAGGACCCAGGGAACATCTACCGTGGGTGCAACCAGGGTGACTGGTGCAGGGTCGCCCAGGAGAGGTGGTCGGTGTTACAACTGTGGGAGGCGGGGACATTTTGCACGGGAGTGCGGTCGCCCCAGGCGCGGTGGGTACGTGGCTTTCACGAGAGTAGGGAGCGAAGGAGCCAATGATACCTTAAGTAATATGCCAGCGATGAGGGAAAAGAGGATTCACTCCTTTATGTGAGAGGGGACGGTGAAGATAAGAGGAGCTGATCCTGTACCGGCAAGGATGCTGAGGGATACGGGATCCGACTTCACCCTTGTTAGTGAATCCCTCTTCCCCGAGGACTACAAAAGTTCCAATACAGGGGAAGCCCTGATAAGAACGTTGGGGGGACAAGTGAGGATGTCCCTTTATAAAGTGACTCTTGATTCAGACTATGGTTGCCAGACTCTCGTGGTAGGGACTGCCCAGAATGGAAGCTCAGGTGATCCTAGGGAACGACTCCTGTGGGGGATTGTGTACTCTCGAACTTGATTAAGGGCGAAGACTGAATAGAGCCCCATCGGCAGAGCAGCACAACGGATGCCAGAAGTGACACGACGGAAATTGCGAGAGTGGCATTTCCGGTATGCGCGGTGACGTTGAGACGGCGTCAGGGAAGGTGATGTGAGTAGATCCTGTCACGCCGAAGAGGACATGCCGGGTGACCTGAAGCTCGATCATTTGTTCTGAGAGGAGGCCAGAGGATACGTGATAGTGAGGAAAAGTCGGATAAGGGTATCCAAGTTACTCTCACCAGTCTCCACTCCACCAGTTACCACTCACCAGGTATGGACAGCGCCCGTCTAGGTGAGCTGCAGAGGGAAGAGCTTCCAGAGTTGATGCGGGAGGCAGAAGGAGGTCTCACCGGACCCGAGTCACCGACTCACTTCTTTATGGAGAAGGGAGTGCTAATGGGGCAATGGAGAACGGTAAGGGAGGAAGTGGGTGATGGTATGCTGAGAGTGAGGCGTCAGTTGTCCAGACCTTAAACTGGCTTGGGGAACATTTTAATTGGCCGGGCATGGACGCGGATGTAAGAAATATCTGCAAGACGTATTTCCCATGCCAGAGGGCGGGGAAGCACGTCCCTGCTATCCCGAAAACACCTTTGGTTTCATTTCCTGCATTTGGCCAGGCGTTTGAATGCCTAATAATCGACGTGGTGGGACCATTACCTATCTTGAGGTTACCTTGAGGTGCTTCCGGGACATAGCGTCCCCACGGCCCGTTCGTCGACCAGGCCTCCTGGTTGCTGGACTGATCAACCAGGCTGTTGGACGCGGCTGCTCGCAGCCTGACGTATGATTCACAGCCTGGTTGATCAGGTATCCTTTGGAAATGTTTGTCAAGTTCTCTCTTGAACACTGTGAGGGGTCTACCAGTTATGCCTCTTATGTGTAGTGGGAGCGAGTTGAACAGTCTCGGGCCTCTGATGTTGATAGAGTTCTCTCTCAGAGTACCTGTTGCACCTCTGCTTTTCAACGGGGGTATTCTGCTCATCCTGCCATGTCTTCTGGTCTCATGTGATATTATTTCTGTGTGCAGATTTGGGACCAGTCCCTCAATTATTTTCCACGTATAGATTATTATGTATCTCTCCCGCCTGCGCTCAAGGGTATTCAGATTTAGGCTCTTTAGTAGGTCCCAGTACTTTAGATGTTTTACTGAGTGGATTCTAGCAGTAAAGGATCCCTGCACGCTCTCCAGGTCAGCAATTTCTCCAGCTTTGAAAGGGGCTGTCATTGTTCAGTAGTACTCCAATCTAGAGAGCCCGAGCGTTTTGAAAAGTATCATCATCGGTATAGCATCTCTAGTGTGAAAAGTTCTTGTTATCCAACCTGTCATTTTTCTTGCAGTTGTGACGGCTACTTTATTATGTTCTTTAAAGGTAAGGTCATCCGACATGAGAACACCCAGATCCTTTACATTGCCTTTTCGTTCTATGTTATGATTTGCCTGAGTTTTGTACGTGGTTTGCGTTGTTATATTTTCATTTTTTCCATAGCGCATGAGCTGGAACTTATCTTCGTTAAACACCATATTATTTTATGTAGCCCATAGAAAGACCTGATCTACATCTGATTGGAGGTTTGCCGTGTCCTCTATGTTGCCTACTCTCATGAAGATCCTAGTGTCATCTGCATAGGCTGATACAATGCTATAGGTTGTGTTCTTGTCTATGTCCGATATGAGGATGAGAAAAAGTACTGGAGTAAGCACAGTACCCTGGGGGACTGAGTTCTTCACGTTTGATGGGCTGGATTTTATTTTGTTGACTATTACACATTGGGTTCTGTTAGCCAGGAAATTGTAGATCTAACAGCCTATTTTTCCGGTAATTCCTTTTGAACGCATATATGTTCAATAACACCATGGTCACATTTATCAAAAGCTTTTGTGAAATCTGTATAAATTACATCAGCGTTTTGTTTGTCTTCCATAGCATCTAATGCCATATCATAGTGGTCCAGCAACTGCGACAGGCAAGAGCGCCCTGTTCTGAAACCATGTTGTCCGGGGTTATGGAGATGATGTGATTCCAAGTATTTTGTGATCTTACTTCTTAGCACTCTCTCAAAATTTTTTATAATGTGCGATGTTAGTTCTATCGGTCTGTAATTTTTTGCCTCTGCCTTATTTCCTCCTTTATGGAGTGGTGCTCTCTCTGCTGTTTTTAGTATGTCAGGGATAATGCCAGTATCTAGGCTTTGTCTCCACAGAATGTGAAGGGCCTGCGATAGTGGTTTTTTACAGTTCTTGATGAATATGGAGATCCAAGAATCTGGGCCTGGTGTAGAGTGCATAGGCATACTGTTTATGGCTTCTTCAAAATCCAGTGGGGATAGGGTGACGTCTGATATATGCTTTGATGTGGGTATCATGTCCATGAAAAATTCATTTGGGATATCAATCTTTAATGCATTTAGTGGGTCACTGAAAACAGAGTCGTACTGCTTCCTCAGTAACTCGCTCATTTCTTTGTTGTCATCGGTGAAAGTTCCATCTCCCTTTCGCAGGGGCCCGATACTAGATGTGGTTTTTGATCTTGATTTTGCATAGGAGAAAAAATATTTCGGATTTCTCTCTATTTCACTGATGGCCTTTTGCTCTCTTTTCCTCTCCTGGGTTTTGTATGATTCTTGTAGCTTGAGTTCAATTGTTTCTATTTCTCTACCTAACCTTCTTCGCCGTTCTTGAGATAGGGTGCGACTCTCAAGTTGTTCCGCGATTCGTTTTCTTCGCCTATAAAGGGAACGACGTTCCCGTTCCAATCTGCATCTCTTTCTCTTTTTTCTTAGGCGTATGCTGTTTGAACATATTTCTAGTGCTACTGAGCTTATTTTTTCCAGGCACTGGTTCAGGTTTCCATTTTCTAGCTGTTCTTCCCAGTTTATTTCTGTGAAGTCCTGGTTTATTTGCTCCCAGTTTATCCGTTTATTATTAAAGTTGAATTTGCTGAAATCTCCTCCACCGGGAATCTTGACTGGTTTTGAAGGTCTATTCCCCATGCTTGTCAGAACTTCAATTAAGTTGTGACCTGAGTAACAGGTATTTGTAATCATTATGTTCCTGATCAATTCATCATTATTAGTGAAAATGAGGTCCAGCGTGTTCACCTTCCTAGTTGGTTCTACTATTTGCTGGTTTAAGGCAAACCTTTCGCACATTCGTAGCAGGTCATTTGCATGTGCCTATTCATTTAGGCTACTTCCTGGTATTCTTTCTGATATTACTGTATTAGCCAGGTGTTTCCATTTCAGGTGCCGTAGGTTGAAGTCCCCAAGCAGGATGATGTTCGGAGCTGGATTTGTGAGGTTTTCCAAGCAGTGTTCTATTTTCATTAGTTGGTCTTTAAACTGCTGAGGGTTTGCCTCCGGTGACTTATATACAAGGACAATAACTATATTTAGGATCTCTATTTTGATTATCAGCTCTTCCACCATATCATTTGAGATGTTTAGCAGCTCAGTACAGATGAGTGTGTCTTTGATGTAGAGGCTGACCACACCCTGTAGCCGGTGTTTCCAATCACATCTGAAAAGATTGTACTCTGAGATCCATATTTCACCATCATGGTAGTCCTTTGTGTGTGTTTCCGTTAGGGCTGCAAACACTGCATTTGCCTCATGAAGGAGACCATCTATAAAATGAACTTTTTTGGATTTTCGTGTTTTTATACCCTGAATGTTGGCATATATAAATGATGTTATTGTGTTAGTGGAAGTGCTGGATGCTTTACTTGGTGTTAATATCTGAAGGTGTTAATATCTAATTCTTCAATTTTTTTGTTTGAAGAATATTTACAGGGTTTTACAAATGCCTTGTGTCTTCACAATGTTGCATAGTTTTATATGTGTTGTTTACAATAGGTTTACAATTACATTGGAACAAGCATATATATCGCAATTCCCTGAAAGAGATGGCATGGATCTGAAAGAGAAGGCACAGACAAGTACATTTCATATTGTCGGGCGCCGGTGACGTGTTCTATGTAGAGAATCCTGGACCATCGTATTGCGTCGCTTACACATAGTTTCCTAAACAGTGTCTGGTACTTCCGAAAAGCCAGCCTGTTCATGAGTTAGTCGTTTTTTGGGTCGTAGGAGCCCAGCGATCCGACGACGAAGGCGTAATTGCCGACTTGTCTGTACTTCCGGCACATTGTGGCTACTAGTTCAGCGTATTTTTCCTCTTTTCTCAGCCTTGCTTCGGTAAAGGAGTCTGCACCGTTTTCGAATGGACAGGTAACATCAATCACCAGAACTTTTCCATTCTTCTCCAGGACAATGTCAGGTTTCAGAGTGCTGTCAGCTCCAGGAACTTGCTGATTTGCTGAGATGACTTTCCTGTGTCTTCCTTCTGAAGCCTTCAGGATTCTCTGCACCAGTGCATTGTGTCGCTGGGTTAGTCCATTGGTAGACAGTGATTGTTGACGTGTGGTAGGGTTTCCTGCTGGTTCCTGCACCTCCTGCATTAGGTGTCGGTTTTGACATTGAAGCGACGAGCACCGTTCAGTGGTAGCAGGTTGAGCCTTGCCCGGTGGATGAAACGCCAGTCAGCGAATGTCGTGAACGCTCCATCTCTGATGAAAAACGAAGAGGCGCGTTCTTTACCCGCCTGGATCATGACCTTGCCCTGGTCAGGCTTGTCTCTTAGGCTGTCGTCATGCAGGACCCGGTGGTGGAACCTGATGTTCCGTGCCACGACTCGACGCTCTTTGTGTGACATTATATTCCCTCCACAACGTATTTCAAGTGCTTCACCATCCATTCTAAATTCGTTCTTCCAGATGAGACCCGGGCTCTTGACCAGAGTGTCCCGTGTCCAATCGGTCTATGTACCATGTCATTCTGTGACAGGCATTTACATACATCGTCGGGTGTTGCTTCATGCTGCAGCCTCCTTGACACAACCCTGGTGCAGTCGTCCCTGGCGATGTTTCTTGTCTCATGATTCGGCGTGGTGAATAATTTAAAGGCCGATTCGATGATAAACATGTCAGAGTCGTCTGCTGCGAGGGGTATTCCACATGAGCCAGCAGCACTGCTTCCAAACAGGTAGTCATTGGTAGCCCTCTTCGGTAGGTAGAGGGTTTCCTTAATGAGAGGTCGGAGCAGGTCGTCATGTTCTTGCCAGTCACCCTTCCTCAGTTGCCACGTCCTCATAGCAAACACTGTGGAGGGGAATACAAAGGACTTCAGGGCATCAATACGCTGCCATGGAGCCAGTTTGCTCGTCATAATGGCAACGCCCATCTGCTTGAAATCCTCCAGAGCGTCTGAGTTCGGGAGGACGTGGAAGCCTACCGGTCTCCCAAGGAACTTGGTGGCTTCCCCGTCCTGACGGCTGCTGATATCGACGTCACCGATCTTGAAGGTCGTGGCACGCATGCCTCTTGGAGGTTTCCCAGACATGTGCATAGATGAGCACTTCCTCGGGTTCAGTTTGAACAGTAGCTCCTCACATGCTGCTGCAGTAGTGTCCAACAGGTGCTGTAGTCCTTCTCCGGTTCTGGCCAGCAGAGTAATATCGTCTGCATAGGCGAGGCATGTGTGTCTGAGGTCCGGGTCGGCGAGGAGCCCCGCGTTGATAGCCGTCCTCAGTATCGGTTCAATTGCAATATTGAAAAGCAGGTCACTGAGCGGGCAGCCTTGTCTGACCCCACAGTCTGCAGGGATCTCGTTCGTTTCACCTGATGTCGTCAGTATCTTGGTTGAGTTTTCGGTCGTTATGCCTCGAATGATGACCACAAATTCGGCACCCACACCCATCCTTGTCAGGGAGGCTTCAATCAACTACGTTGGCACGGATCCAAAGGCGTTGGAGAGGTCAAGCAACGCAATGCATATGTATTTGTTGCCGTCCCGAGCCTCGTCTAGGTAGTGTTGCAGGACGTAATTGTGCTCCAGCACACCATCTAAGGCCATGAACCCCTTCTGGGCAGAACATAGGATGTTGTGTTGTTCTATCCACCTTCAGAGGCGTGCTGCCAGGCATCCAGTGTAGAGTTTATATATTGTCCTGCAGAGGGCAATGGGCCGCTAGTTTGAGATGTCCAGCAGATCCCCATCTTTAGGGATCAGGATAGTCCTAGACTTCTTCCAATCCTGGGGTATTTGCTTTTGTTGCCAGCATATGTTGAAGATTGCAGCTAGAACTTTCCAGTCAGGGTCCGCCTGCTTCCAGTGGCGATACGTTATTTTATCATCACCAGGGGCGGTGTTCTCAGCTCTTGTCAGTCTCACGAACACTTCCCCCTCCCTGATCGGGTCCATGCTAAGCACTGCACAGTCCCTGGGTGGTTCTGGGATGTATCCAAGGGCTGCCGGGTTCACAAGTGGTGGTTGTGCTGCAAGTACCGCCGTGAAATGTCGTTCCACGTCATCACACGGGATGTCACAACGCCTGCTCTCTCCAGAGGTGATGAGGCGCAATGCACGCCTCCTATTTCGTCTGTATAGGCGCTGGATGGCCTTGCAGTCGTTCACGTCTGTCGCTGCCGGTGCCGGTCCGTTGGTGTCGGTTCTAATGTGGCCGTGGTTCTGCACCGCTGCCGAAATTTCTTGTAGCAGGATATTGAACGCCTCCCAGTCTGAGGAGCGCAGCAGTTCAAGCAGAGGAGCATAGAACTGCTCCAATGCCCAATCTTGTGTCGCCTCGTCAGGTTGCTGCTGTGGTTGTCGTTCCTCCTCATCGTGGTCGTGTGGTTGCGGATAGTCGGTATTCCCGTCATTTGAAACGTTGCCATCATCATTTGGGAGGGCTGGGTCGGCATCACCAGGCCTCGGGGGTCCGGTGGGGTGGGGGGAGGCGAGAGTTGGTAAGGGAATGGAATTTCAATTACTACCGGTGAGAGTGGCTGAACCCGGTGCGGTAGCCTTTTGATGTATTACACAATACAAGAGGAATGAAGCAGAGGGCGGCCAGGGGACGCGGGAAAGGAGAATGAGCACAGAGGTGAGTTTTAACACGAGTGGCCCACGGGTAGCAGCAGAGGATTCATGGTCACGGAGGTCCACCGTACCTGTCTCTATGGCCCCATACATTGGTCTAGCCTCCATGCAGAGGCCTATTTAAGTTTTATGTATGCCTATACATGTGATAAATTATTGTTACTGGTCATCGGGTAAACCTTTATACACAGGTGAGGTCCGTGCTTAGACAGGACGAGAAAGTTTCACTTTTGGTGTTAGCCTTAATACTGTGTTTGTTCATGGTGTGGGTCGTTGACTGGGGGGAATATATCATCAGTATTAGGTGTTATGGTATATTTAGTTGTAAAGACAGTGTTTATATCCATCTAAGAATGTGGCATGTTGATCGACCGGCTTCCAAGAAGTGTGTGTGATTGTAAGTTATGAGATCAGTAAATAGGACACGAAAAGGGAATAATTACTTATTGAATATCGTGTGTGCTTCGACGAGATTTCCAGAGGCGATCCCAGTACGGAAGGTGACATCAAGATGCGTCATGAGACACTTTCAACGATCCTTCGCTTGGGTAGGAGTGCCCAGGGAGATCCAGTCCGACTGCAGAAGTATTTTCCAGCCAAAGTGGTTTAGGCAGGCTATTGCAGTTTGGGGAATAGCCCAACTACGATCGTCACCTTATAGACCTCAATCGCAGAGAGCGATTGAGAGATTCCACTCCACCCTGAAGACCGTCTTCAGAGTGTATTGTGCGGAACAGGGGGGAGGAATGGGACGAGGCTGTCTACCCAGCCCGGTTTTCAATCAGAGATGCTATAGTTGAGTCTCTGGAATTCTCTCCATTCCAACTAGTGTTCGGGCATAAAGTGAGGAGCCCGTTATTGATGCTGAAGGAGCAGTTGACGGCTGAGAAGACGTTAGTGACAGTGGAGTATGTGCAGAAATTCCATGAATGAAACGGCGAAGGAGCTGGCTGCTGAACACCTGAAGACAGCTCAAAAGAAGATGTAGATCTGGTACGACAAGAATGCAGTCCCAAGGAAGTTGAAGGTGGGGACCAGAGTGAGGATGTTGCTACCTGGGAGAGGTAGAGTGACGGAATCACGCTTTGGTGGTCCATACTCGGTTGTCAGGCGTGTGGGTCGGGTAAGTTATGAGATCAGCAAACCGAATCGCTCCCGAAGACACAGGTTTGTCATATCAACCGTTCAAAGCCGTACTTCCCAGAGGAGAGTGCGAGAGTGAAAGGAACAACACAGTCGCAGGAAGGGAAATTGGTTCTGTGTATGTGGATTAATCAAGTGTTGTAAGCAGAGGAAGGAAAGTGGGCCCATGCCGATGGTAAACGCCTGTCAAATACAGAGATACCTGAGAACCAGAAATGAGTATGTTTGTGTGAGAAGAGAAGCAGATATAAAGTATGAAAATGATATAGCAAAAAAAAAAAAAAAAGCTACTCCACAGTCAAATCAAGAGGAAAACAACAGGTGATGAAATGTAGAATGGGTGAGGACAAGTATACAGAGTTTGACAAAGAGGTGTGTGAAGTACTCAAATAGTGGTTCCAGGAGGTCTTCACAACAGAACAAGGTGAGGTCACTGCGTCAGTAAAGGTGGCAGAAAACAAGGCGGCCTTGGAAGGGTTCGAAATTACAAGAGATGAGGTCAAGAGATATCTGTTGGATCTGGACGTGAGTAAGGCTGTTGGTCCAGACGGAATCTCACCATGGGTATTGAAAGATTGTGCAGAAGCACTTTGCTTGCCACTCTCCATAGTGTATAGTGGGTCATTAGAGACGGAAGACATACCAGAAATATGGAAGACAGCTAATGTATTCCCAATATAGAAAAAGAGAGAGACTAACAAGAGGCACTGAACTACAGGCCAGTGTCCTTAACACGTATACCATGCAATGTGATGGTGAAGATCGTGAGCAAACACATTGTAACACATCTGGAGAGAAGAGCCTTGACCTGATACATCGCCAACGTGGGTTCAGGGAGGATAAATCTTGCCTTATTGGCTTAATATCTACACTTGAAACTGTTTATGCACTCTGCCTCCACCACTTCTCTTCCTAATGCATTTGATTTCTCAACTAATCTTACACCAAAAAAGTTCTTTCTAATATCTCTGTGGCTCATTTGGGCACTCTAGCGTCCCTTTGTGGGTGTGCCCATTGTGTTAAATAGCCTGTTTTTATCTACCCTATAAATTCCTTTGAGAGTCTTGTATGTGGTGATCATGTCCCCGCTAACTCCTCTGTCTTTCAGCGACGTTAGGTTTAATTCCTGTGGCCTCTCCTTGGAGCTCATACATTGGAGTTCAGGTACTAGTCTGGTGGCAAACCTGTGAACCTTTCCCAATTTAGTTTTATGGTTAATTAGATATGGACTCCATGCTGGAGCTGCATACTCCAGGATTAGTCTGACATGTGGTGTTCAAAGTTTTGAATGATTCCTTACACAAGTTTCTAGCAGCCGTTCTTATGTTGGCCAGTCTGGCATATACCACTGATGTTATCCTCTTAATATGGGCTTCAAGGGATAGGTCTGGCATGTTATCAACCCCCAATTCTTTCTTTCTCTCTAACTCTTGAAGAACTTCATCTCCCAAATGATTCCTTGCATCTGGCCTCCTGCTCCCTACATCCATCTTCATTACATTACATTTTCTTGGGTTAAACTCTAGCAACCATTTGTTTGACCATTTCTTCAGTTTGCCTAGGTGTTCCTGAAGCCTCAAGCAGTTCTCTTCTGTCTTAATCCTACTCATAATTTTGGCATCGTCAGCAAACATTGAGAGGAATGGGTCTATGCTCTGTAGGAGATCATTAACGTATATCAGAAGCAGGATAGAACCGAGAACAGAGCCCTGTGGGACTCCAGTGGTAGTTTTACGCCAATCCGAGGTCTCACCCCTCACTGTAACTCTGCTTCCTATTGCTTTGGTACTCCCTTATTCACTGGAACACCTTACTGGTTACTCCTGTTTGTTCCTCGAGCTTTTGTACCAGCCTCATATAGGGTATTGTGTGAAAGGCTTTCCAACATTCTAAGAAAATGCAGTCCGCCCGTTCTTCTCTTTCTTGCTTAATCTTTGTCACCTGGTTGTAAAATTCTATTAAGCCAGTAAGGCAAGATTTATCATCCCTGAACCTATGTTGGCGATTTGTCACGTCAGGGCTTTTCTCTCCAGATGTTTTACTATTTTTTTCTCACGATCTTCGCCGTCACATTGCATAGTATACAGCTTAAGGACACTGGCCTGTTGTTCAATGCCTCTTGTCTGTCTCTCTTTTTGTATATTGGGAATACATTAGCTGTCTTCCATAATTTCTGGTAGGTCTTTCGTCTCTAGTATGCACTATATACATATATAGTATACTATAGTATACTACTATACACTATGGAGAGTGGCAAGCCAAGTGCTTCTTCATACTCTTTCAAAACCCCATGGTGAGATTCCATTTGGGCCAACAGCCTTACTCACGTTCAGATCCAACAGATATCTCTTGGCCTCATCTCTTGTAATTTCCAACCCTTCCAAGGCCGCCAGGTTAACTGCACCTTTCCTAACGCAGTAACCTCTCCTCGTTCTATTGTGAAGACCTCCTGGAACCACTTGTTGAATTCTTCACACACCTCTTTGTCATTTTCTGTATACCTGTCCTCAATCGTTCTATGTTTTGTCACCTGTTCTTTCGCTGTTGTTTTCCTCCTGATGTGACTGTGGGGTAGCATGGGTTCGGTCTTGGCTTTATTTGGTATATTATTTCCATTCTTTTTTATCTGCTTCTCTTTTCACACTAACATACTCATTCCTGGTTCTCAGGTATCTCTCACTGATCTCTGGTGTACTGTTATTTTGGAAGTTCCTCCACGCCCTTTTGTTCTGTTCCTTTGTTTCCATAAATGCCTAATTATTCAACGGATTTATCTTCTGCTTCTTGGATTTTCGCTTATGGGTCGGGATAACTTGTTTACTGCCTCCTGACAGATTTGGGTGACATAGTCCATTATGTCTTGTTCGGACGTAGCTCTGAATTCTGTGCCCCATGGTATATCCCTTAGGAAACCTCTAATCTCCTCATAATTCCCCTTTTGGAACGCCAGCCCTTTGTTTCCTAGTTCTTTTTTTTTTGGGGGGGGGGGAGGGGGGAGATAATTCCAAGCTTTACCAGGTACTCAAGGATACACTGTGATTACTCATTCCCAAAGGTGCTTCCAACTAAACTTCCCTTATATTCCACTCATTTAGGGTAAATATCAGATCAATCATGGCTGGTTCATCTTTCCCTCTCATTCTTGTCAGTCCCTCGATGTGTTGGCTTTGAAAGTTTCTTGTTGCCACGTCCAGCAGCTTAGCTCTTCATGTGTCTGGTCTTCCATGTCTCCGTGTGGGGTCTCTGTTCTTCCAATCTATCTTCCTGTGGTTGAAGTCCCCCATGATTAGTAGTCCAGATCCTTTCCTGCTAGCAACAGAAGCTGCTATCTCTATTATATTAATGGTGGCCATGTTTTATGTCATATTCCTGTCTGGATCTTCTGTCAATATATAGGGGAGTTAAGCATGACTACGATTAAAAGTTGTTGTCCTCCAAATGCTAAGGTACCTGTTATGTAGTCTCTGAACCCTTTACAGCCCTAAGTAACCATCTTAAAACTCTAGCCTTTTCTTATCAGCAGAGCTACACCATCGTCTCCTCTTCCTTCTCTATCTTTCCTCACAACACAGTAGTCCTGTAGAAACACTGCATTTGTTATGGTTTTCGTTAGCTCTGTTTCTGTGAGTGCTATTATGTCTGGGTTTTCTTCTAGTACCCATTCTCCAAGTACATTTGTTTTATTTGTATTATCATTTATGTTAGTGTACATGGCCTTGAGACTCACTTTCTTCTGTTCCTTCTCATGTCCCTTTCTTGGTGAGCGTTCTGCTGATGGGGGAAGCTGTTCCATAGCTGTTAGGATTTGTGAGGTGGTTTTAACAGGGTCTCAGAGGATACTGGGAGAGGGGTGAGGGGTCAAGTGAAGGGGGGATAGGGAGGTTAAGGGATGAAGAGGGAGGAGGGAAAGGGAGAAGAGGGAGAGAGGGACATGGTGGGAGTGAGGAGGGGTAGCAGGATGGGTATGGGGTGAAGGGAAGGGAGGGTTGGCTGAGTATTTGAGTGGGGGCAGGGATTTCGGGGTAGAAGGGGATTTCAATGCAGAGGAGGGTTGTGATTTTGCCGTCCCTTCTGGTGTTACTGGGTTGCTGGATGTGGGTTCTCCTCTCAGCTCTGGGATGTTGTGTTTTGGGCTGTGATTTACCGGTTTTTTCCTCCAACATAAGCTTCTTCCCTGCTTCTGTCGTCATTTCTCTCCTCCTTAACACCTTCTCAATGCTTTTTTCAGCGTTTACCATCTCTAGCCCTTTTAGTATTTCATTCATTGTCTCTCTCTTCTTATCATCCCATTTCGTCCTCTCGCAATTCTGTACTCTCACCAGCACCTCTCCTTCCATGCTACTTTTTCGCTTTGATGTCCAAAGAGCTTGGAAAGGATGTGGGAGGAAGAAGGATGGGGCGATGAAATTCTTGGAAGAGGATTTGGATGTGGAGAGAGGAGGCTTGAAAGTTCGGTGGCCCGTCCACCTTGGATTGGAGATGGTTTTTCAGTCAAAGCCTGTAGCTTAAGTTCTTCTTGGGCGGCAGGAGGCTAGTGGTGGGGCAGGGTGATGTCGTCCTGGTTCACTTGAGGTGGTCTGTCTGGCTTGGAGGAGGCGTCTTCCTTATTGAGGTCCTTCCATGCTACTCTCACCAACACCTCTCCTAACATGCTACTCTCACCAGCACACCATAGGGAGCCGGTCGGCCGAGCGGACAGCACGCTGGGCTTGTGATCCTGTGGTCCTGGGTTCGATCCCAGGCGCCAGCGAGAAACAATGGACAGAGTTTCTTTCACTCTATGCCCCTGTTACCCAGCAGTAAAATAGGTACCTGGGTGTTAGTCAGCTGTCACGGGCTGCTTCCTTGGGGTGGAGGCCTGCTCGAGGACCGGGCCGCGGGGACACTAAAAAGCCGAGAAATAATCTCAAGATAATCTCATGATAAAGAAACCTCTCCTTCCATGCTACTCTCACCAGCACCTCTCCTTCCATGCTACTCTCACCAACACCTCTTCTTAGGTGCTACTCTCACCAGCACCTCTCCTTCCATCCTACTCTCACCAGCACCTCTCCTTCCATGCTACTCTCACCAGCACCTCTCCTTCCATGCTACTCTCACCAACACCTCTCCTTCCATGCTACTCTCACCAACACCTCTTCTTAGGTGCTACTCTCACCAGCACCTCTCCTTCCATGCTACTCTCACCAGCACCTCTCCTTCCATGCTACTCTCACCAGCACCTCTCCTTCCATGCTACTCTCACCAACACCTCTCCTTCCATGCTACTCTCACCAGCACCTCTCCTTCCATGCTACTCTCACCAACACCTCTTCTTAGGTGCTACTCTCACCAGCACCTCTCCTTCCATGCTACTCTCACCAGCACCTCTACTTCAGTGCTACTCTCACCAACACCTCTCCTTCCATGCTACTCTCACCAGCACCTCTCCTTCCATGTTACTCTCACCAGCACCTCTCCTTCCATACTACTCTCACCAGCACCTCTCCTTCCATGCTACTCTCACCAGCACCTCTCCTTCCATGCTACTCTCACCAACACCTCTCCTTCCATGTTACTCTCACTAACACCTCTCCTTCAATGTACTCTCACCAACACCTCTCCTTCCATGCTACTCTCACCAGCACCTCTCCTTCCATGCTACTCTCACCAACACCTCTCCTTCCATGCCACTCTCACCAGCACCTCTCCTTCCATGCTACTCTCACCAGCACCTCTCCTTCCATACTACTCTCACCAGCACCTCTCCTTCCATGCTACTCTCACCAACACCTCTCCTTCCATGATACTCTCACCAACACCTCTCCTTAGGTGCTACTCTCACCAACACCTCTCCTTCCATGCTACTCTCACCAACACCTCTCCTTCCACGATACTCTCACCAGCACCTCTCCTTCCATGCTACTCTCACCAACACCTTTCCTTCCATAATACTCTCACCACCACCTCTCCTTCCATGTTACTCTCACCAGCACCTCTCCTTCCATGAAACTCTCACCAACACCTCTTCTTAGGTTCTACTCTCAGCAGCACCTCTCCATCCATGCTACTCTCACTAACACCTCTCCTTAGGTGTTACTCTCACCAACACCTCTCCTTAGGTGTTACTCTCACCAACACCTCTCCTTCCATGCTAATCTCACCAGCACCGCTCCTTAGGTGCTACTCTCCCCAACACCTCTCCTTAGGTGCTACTCTCACCAACACCTCTTCTTAGGTATTACTCTCACCAACACCTCTGATTAGGCGCTACTCTCACCAGCACCTCTCCTTCCATGTTACTCTCACCAGCACCTCTCCTTCCATGTTACTCTCACCAACACCTCTCCTTCTATGCTACTCTCACCAACACATCTCCTTCTATGTTACTCCCACCAGCACCTCTCCTTCGGTGCTACTCTCAGCAACACCTCGCCTTCCATGTTACTCTCACCAACACCTCTCCTTCCATGCTACTCTCACCAACACCTCTCCTTAGGTGCTTCTCTCACCAACACCTCTTTTCCATGCTACTCTCACCAGCACCTCTCCTTCCATGTTACTCTCACTAACACCTCTCCTACCATGCTACTCAAACCAACACCTCTCCTTCCATGCTACTCTCACCAGCACCTCTCCTTCCATGCTACTCTCACCAACACCTCTCCTTCCATGCTACTCTCTCCAGCACCTCTCCTTCCATGCTACTCTCACCAGCACCTCTCCTTCCATACTACTCTCACCAGCACCTCTCCTTCCATGCTACTCTCACCAGAACCTCTGCTTAGGTGCTACTCTCAGCATCACCTCTCCATCCATGCTACTCTCACCAACACCTCTCCTTAGGTGCTACTCTCACCAACACCTCTCCTTAGGTGCTACTCTCACCAGCACCTCTCCTTAGGTGCTACTCTCACCAACACCTCTCCTTCCATGCTACTCTCACCAACACCTCTCCTTCCATGCTACTCTCGCCAGCACCTCTCCTTCCATGCTACTCTCACCAACACCTCTCCTTCCATGCTACTCTCACCAGCACTTCTCCTTCCATGCTACTCTCACCAACACCTTTCCTTCCATACTACTCTCACCAGCACCTCTCCTTCCATGTTACTCTCACCAGCACGTCTCCTTCCATGCTACTCTCACCAACACCTCTGCTTAGGTGCTACTCTCAGCAGCACCTCTCCATCCATGCTACTCTCACCAACACCTCTCCTTAGGTGCTACTCTCACCAACACCTCTACTTAGGTGTTACTCTCACCAACACCTCTCCTTCCATGCTACTCTCACCAGCACCTGTCCTTAGGTGCTACTCTCCCCAACACCTCTCCTTAGGTGCTACTCTCACCAACACCTCTCCTTAGGTGTTACTCTCACCAACACCTCTCCTTAGGCGCTACTCTCACCAGCACCTCTCCTTCCATGTTACTCTCACCAGCACCTCTCCTTCCATGTTACTCTCACCAACACCTCTCAATCCATGCTATTCTCACCAACACCTCTCCTTAGGTGCTACTCTAACCAACTCCTCTCCTTCTATGCTACTCTCACCAAAACCTCTCCTTAGGTGCTACTCTCACCAACACCTCTCCTTCTATGCAACTCTCACCAACACCTCTCCTTAGGTGCTACTCTCACTAACACCTCTTCTTCTATGCTACTCTCACCAACACCTCTCCTTAGGTGCTACTCTCACCAACACCTCTCTTTCTATGCTACTCTCACCAACACCTCTCCTTAGGTGCTACTCTCACCAGCACCTCTCCTTCTATGCTACTCTCACCAACACCTCTCCTTAGGTGCTACTCTCACCAACACCTCTCCTTCTATGCTACTCTCACCCACACCTCTCCTTCCATGCTACTCTCACCAACACCTCTCCTTTCATGCTACTCTCACCATCACTTCTCCTTAGGTGCTACTCTCACCAGCACTTCTCCTTCCATGCTACTCTCACCAACACCTCTCCTTTCATGCTACTCTCACCATCACTTCTCCTTAGGTGCTACTCTCACCAGCACTTCTCCTTCCATGCTACTCTCACCAACACCTTTCCTTCCATAATACTCTCACCACCACCTCTCCTTCCATGTTACTCTCACCAGCACCTCTCCTTCCATGATACTCTCACCAACACCTCTTCTTAGGTTCTACTCTCAGCAGCACCTCTCCATCCATGCTACTCTCACTAACACCTCTCCTTAGGTGTTACTCTCACCAACACCTCTCCTTAGGTGTTACTCTCACCAACACCTCTCCTTCCATGCTAATCTCACCAGCACCGCTCCTTAGGTGCTACTCTCCCCAACACCTCTCCTTAGGTGCTACTCTCACCAACACCTCTTCTTAGGTATTACTCTCACCAACACCTCTGATTAGGCGCTACTCTCACCAGCACCTCTCCTTCCATGTTACTCTCACCAGCACCTCTCCTTCCATGTTACTCTCACCAACACCTCTCCTTCTATGCTACTCTCACCAACACATCTCCTTCTATGTTACTCCCACCAGCACCTCTCCTTCGGTGCTACTCTCAGCAACACCTCGCCTTCCATGTTACTCTCACCAACACCTCTCCTTCCATGCTACTCTCACCAACACCTCTCCTTAGGTGCTTCTCTCACCAACACCTCTTTTCCATGCTACTCTCACCAGCACCTCTCCTTCCATGTTACTCTCACTAACACCTCTCCTACCATGCTACTCAAACCAACACCTCTCCTTCCATGCTACTCTCACCAGCACCTCTCCTTGCATGCTACTCTCACCAACACCTCTCCTTCCATGCTACTCTCTCCAGCACCTCTCCTTCCATGCTACTCTCACCAACACCTCTCCTTCCATACTACTCTCACCAGCACCTCTCCTTCCATGCTACTCTCACCAGAACCTCTGCTTAGGTGCTACTCTCAGCATCACCTCTCCATCCATGCTACTCTCACCAACACCTCTCCTTAGGTGCTACTCTCACCAACACCTCTCCTTAGGTGCTACTCTCACCAGCACCTCTCCTTAGGTGCTACTCTCACCAACACCTCTCCTTCCATGCTACTCTCACCAACACCTCTCCTTCCATGCTACTCTCGCCAGCACCTCTCCTTCCATGCTACTCTCACCAACACCTCTCCTTCCATGCTACTCTCACCAGCACTTCTCCTTCCATGCTACTCTCACCAACACCTTTCCTTCCATACTACTCTCACCAGCACCTCTCCTTCCATGTTACTCTCACCAGCATGTCTCCTTCCATGCTACTCTCACCAACACCTCTGCTTAGGTGCTACTCTCAGCAGCACCTCTCCATCCATGCTACTCTCACCAACACCTCTCCTTAGGTGCTACTCTCACCAACACCTCTACTTAGGTGTTACTCTCACCAACACCTCTCCTTCCATGCTACTCTCACCAGCACCTGTCCTTAGGTGCTACTCTCCCCAACACCTCTCCTTAGGTGCTACTCTCACCAACACCTCCCCTTAGGTGTTACTCTCACCAACACCTCTCCTTAGGCGCTACTCTCACCAGCACCTCTCCTTCCATGTTACTCTCACCAGCACCTCTCCTTCCATGTTACTCTCACCAACACCTCTCCTTCCATGTTACTCTCACCAACACCTCTCAATCCATGCTATTCTCACCAACACCTCTCCTTAGGTGCTACTCTAACCAACTCCTCTCCTTCTATGCTACTCTCACCAAAACCTCTCCTTAGGTGCTACTCTCACCAACACCTCTCCTTCTATGCTACTCTCACCAACACCTCTCCTTAGGTGCTACTCTCACCAACACCTCTTCTTCTATGCTACTCTCACCAACACCTCTCCTTAGGTGCTACTCTCACCAACACCTCTCTTTCTATGCTACTCTCACCAACACCTCTCCTTAGGTGCTACTCTCACCAGCACCTCTCCTTCTATGCTACTCTCACCAACACCTCTCCTTAGGTGCTACTCTCACCAACACCTCTCCTTCTATGCTACTCTCACCAACACCTCTCCTTCCATGCTACTCTCACCAACACCTCTCCTTTCATGCTACTCTCACCATCACTTCTCCTTAGGTGCTACTCTCACCAGCACTTCTCCTTCCATGCTACTCTCACCAACAACTCTCCTTCCATGCTACTCTCACCAGAACCTCTCCTTCCATGCTACTCTCACCAACATCTCTCTTTCCATGCTACACTCCCCAGCACCTCTCCTTCCATGCTACTCTCACCAACACCTCTCCTTCCATGCTACTCTCACAAACACCTCTCCTTAGGTGCTACTCTCACCAGCACTTCTCCTTCCATGCTACTCTCACCAACACCTCTCCTTCCATGCTACTCTCACCAACACCTCTCCTTAGGTGCTACTCTCACCAACACTTCTCCTTAGGTGCTACTCTCACCAACACCTCTCCTTCCATGCTACTCTCACCAGCACCTCTCCTTAGGTGCTACTCTCACCAGCACCTCTCCTTAGGTGCTACTCTCACCAACACCTCTCCTTCCATGTTACTCTCACCAACACCTCTCCTTCCATGCTACTCTCACCAGCACCTCTCCTTAGGTGCTACTCTCACCAACACCTCTCCTTCTATGTTACTCTCACCAACACCTCTCCTTCCATGTTACTCTCACCAACACCTCTCCTTCTATGCTACTCTCACCAACACCTCTCCTTAGGTGCTCCTCTCACCAACACCTCTCCTTCTATGCTACTCTCACCAACACCTCTCCTTCCATGTTACTCTCACCAGCACCTCTCCTTAGGTGCTACTCTCACCAACACCTCTCCTTCTATGTTACTCTCACCAACACCTCTCCTTCCATGCTACTCTCACCAACACCACTCCTTAGGTGCTTCTCTCACCAACACCTCTTTTTCCATGCTACTCTCACCAGCACCTCTCCTTCCATGTTACTCTCACTAACACCTCTCCTTCCATGCTACTCTCACCAACACCTCTCCTTCCATGCTACTCTCACCAGCACCTCTCCTTCCATGCTACTCTCACTAACACCTCTCCTTCCATGCTACTCTCACCAACACCTCTCCTTCCATGCTACTCTCACCAGCACCTCTCCTTCCATGCTACTCTCACCAGCAACTCTCCTTCCATGCTACTCTCACCAACACCTCTCCTTTCATGCTACTCTCACCATCACTTCTCCTTAGGTGCTACTCTCACCAGCACTTCTCCTTCCATGCTACTCTCACCAACACCTCTCCTTCCATGCTACTCTCACCAGAACCTCTCCTTCCATGCTACTCTCACCAACATCTCTCTTTCTATGCTACTCTCACCAACACCTCTTTTTCCATGCTACTCTCACCAACATCTCTCTTTCCATGCTATTCTCACCAACACCTCTCCTTCCATGCTACTCTAACCAAAACCTCCTCTCCTTAGGTGCTACTCTCACCAACACCTCTCCTTAGGTGCTACTCTCACCAACACCTCTCCTTAGGTGCTACTCTCACCAGCCCCTCTCCTTCCATGCTACTCTCACCAGCACCTCTCCTTCCATGCTACTCTCATCAGCACCTCTCCATCCATGCTACTCTCACCAGCACCTCTCCTTCCATGCTACTCTCACCAACATCTCTCCTTCCATGCTACTCTCACCAGCACCTCTCCTTAGGTGCTACTCTCACTAACACCTCTCCTTCCATGTTACTCTCACCAGCACCTCTCCTTCCATACTACTCTCACCAACACCTCTCCTTCCATGCTACTCTCACCAGCACCTCTCCTTAGGTGCTACTCTCACTAACACCTCTCCTTCCATACTACTCTCACCAACACCTCTCCTTCTATGTTACTCTCACCAACACCTCTCCTTCCATGCTACTCTCACCAACACCACTCCTTAGGTGCTTCTCTCACCAACACCTCTTTTTCCATGCTACTCTCACCAGCACCTCTCCTTCCATGTTACTCTCACTAACACCTCTCCTTCCATGCTACTCTCACCAACACCTCTCCTTCCATGCTACTCTCACCAGCACCTCTTCTTCCATGCTAATCTCACCAACACCACTCCTTAGGTGCTTCTCTCACCAACACCTCTTTTTCCATGCTACTCTCACCAGCACCTCTCCTTCCATGTTACTCTCACTAACACCTCTCCTTCCATGCTACTCTCACCAACACCTCTCCTACCATGCTACTCTCACCAGCACCTCTCCTTCCATGCTACTCTCACCAGCACCTCTCCTTAGGTGCTACTCTCACTAACACCTCTCCTTCCATGTTACTCTCACCAGCACCTCTCCTTCCATACTACTCTCACCAACACCTCTCCTTCCATGCTACTCTCACCAACACCTCTCCTTCCATGCTACTCTCATCAGCACCTCTCCTTCCATGCTAATCTCACCAGCACCTCTTCTTAGGTGTTACTCTCACCAACACCTCTCCTTAGGTGCTACTCGCACCAACACCTCTCCTTCTATGTTACTCTCACCAACACCTCTCCTTAGGTGCTACTCTCACCAACACCTCTCCTTCCATGTTACTCTCACCAACACCTCTCCTTAGGTGCTACTCTCACAAGAACCTCTCCATTTATGCTACTCTCACCAACACCTCTCCTTAGGTGCTACTATCACCAACACCTCTCCTTCCATGTTACTCTCACCAACACCTCTCCTTCCATGTTACTCTCACCAACACCTCTCCTTCCATGCTACTCTCACCAACACCTCTCCTTCCATGCTACTCTCACCAACACCTCTCCTTAGGTGTTACTCTCACCAACACCTCTCCTTAGGTGCTACTCGCACCAACACCTCTCCTTCTATGTTACTCTCACCAACCACCTCTCCTTCCATGATACTCTCACCAACACCTCTCCTTAGATGTTACTCTCACCAACACCTCTCCTTAGGTGCTACTCGCACCAACACCTCTCCTTCCATGCTACTCTCACCAACACCTCTCCTTAGGTGCTACTCTCTCCAACACCTCTCCTTAGGTGCTACTCTCACCAACACCTCTCCTTAGGTGCTACTCTCACCAACACCTCTCCTTCCATGTTACTCTCACCAACACCTCTCCTTCCATGTTACTCTCACCAACACCTCTTCTTCCATGCTACTCTCACCAGCACCTCTCCTTGGGTGCTACTCTCACCAGCACCTCTCCTTCCATGCTACTCTCACCAGCACCTCTCCTTCCATGTTACTCTCACTAACACCTCTCCTTAGGTGCTACTCTCACGAGCACCTCTCCTTCCATGCTACTCTCACCAGCACCTCTCCTTCCATGTAACTCTAACCAACACCTCTCCTTCCATGCTACTCCCACCAGCACCTCTTCTTAGGTGCTACTCTCGCCAACAAATCTCCTTCCATGTTACTCTCACCAACACCTCTCCTTCCATGTTACTCTCACCAGCACCTCTCCTTAGGTGCTACTCTCACCAACACCTCTCCTTAGGTGCCACTCTCACCAACACCTCTCCTTCCATGCTATTCTCACCAACACCTCTCCTTAGGTGTTACTCTCACCAACACCTCTCCTTTTATGCTACTCTCACCAACATCTCTCCTTAGGTGCTCCTCTCACCAACACCTCTCCTTCTATGCTACTCTCACCAACACATCTCCTTCTATGTTACTCTCACCAGCACCTCTCCTTAGGTGCTACTCTCACCAACACCTCTCTTTCCATGTAACTCACACCAGCACCTCTCCTTAGGTGCTACTCTCACCAACACCTCTCCTTAGGTGCTACTCGCACCAACACCTCTCCTTCCATGTTACTCTCACCAACACCTCTCCTTCCATGTTACTCTCACCAACACCTCTCCTTCCATGCTACTCTCACCAACACCTCTCCTTCCATGCTACTCTCACCAACACCTCTCCTTAGGTGTTACTCTCACCAACACCACTCCTTAGGTGCTACTCGCACCAACACCTCTCCTTCTATGTTACTCTCACCAACCACCTCTCCTTCCATGTTACTCTCACCAACACCTCTCCTTAGGTGTTGCTCTCACCAACACCTCTCCTAAGGTGTTACTCTCACCAACACCTCTCCTAAGGTGTTACTCTCACCAGCACCTCTCCTTAGGTGCTACTCTCACCAACACCTCTCGATCCATGCTACTCTCACCAACACCTCTCCTTCCATGTTACTCTCACCAACACCTCTTCTTCCAAGTTAGTCTCACCAGCACCTCTCCTTACATGCTACTCTAACCAACACCTCTCCTTAGGTGCTACTCTCATGAGCACCTCTCCTTCCATGCTACTCTCACCAGCACCTCTCCTTCCATGCTACTCTCACCAACACCTCTCCTTCCATGCTAATCTCACCAACACCTCTCCTTAGGTGCTACTCTCTCCAACACCTCTCCATAGGTGCTACTCTCACAACACCTCTCCTTAGGTGCTACTCTCACCAACACCTCTCTTTCCATGTTACTCTCACCAACACCTCTCCTTCCATGTTACTCTCACCAACACCTCTCCTTCCATGATACTCTCACCAGCACCTCTCCTTAGGTGCTACTCTCACCAGCACCTCTCCTTCCATGCTACTCTCACCAGCACCTCTCCTTCCATGTTACTCTCACTAACACCTCTCCTTAGGTGCTACTCTCACGAGCACCTCTCCTTCCATGCTACTCTCACCAGCACCTCTCCTTCCATGTAACTCTAACCAACACCTCTCCTTCCATGCTACTCTCACCAGCACCTCTTCTTAGGTGCTACTCTCGCCAACACCTCTCCTTCCATGTTACTCTCACCAACACCTCTCCTTAGGTGTTACTCTCACCAACACCTCTCGTTAGGCGCTACTCTCACCAGCACCTCTCCTTCCATGTTACTCTCACCAGCACCTCTCCTTCCATGATACTCTCACCAACACCTCTCAATCCATGCTATTCTCACCAACACCTCTCCTTAGGTGCTACTCTCACCAACACCTCTCCTTCTATGCTACTCTCACCAACACCTCTCCTTAGGTGCTACTCTCACCAACACCTCTCCTTCTATGCTACTCTCACCAATACCTCTCCTTAGGTGCTACTCTCACCAACACCTCTTCTTCTATGCTACTCTCACCAACACCTCTCCTTCCATGCTACACTCACCAACACCTCTCTTTCCATGTTACTCTCACCAACACCTCTCTTTCCATGCTACTCTCACCAGCACCTCTCTTTCCATGCTACTCTCACCAGCACCTCTCCTTCCATGCTACTCTCACCAGCACCTCTCCTTCCATGCTACTCTCACCAGCACCTCTCCTTAGGTGCTACTCTCACCAGCACCTCTCCTTCCATGCTACACTCACCAACACCTCTCTTTCCATGCTCTTCTAACCAACACCTCTCCTTAGGTGCTACTCTCACCAGCCCCTCTCTTTCCATGCTACTCTCACCAGCACCTCTCCTTCCATGCTACTCTCACCATCACCTTTCTTTCTATGCTACTCTCATCAGCACCTCTCCATCCATGCTACTCTCACCAGCACCTCTTCTTCCATGCTACTCTCACCAACACCTCTCCTTCCATGCTACTCTCACCAGCACCTCTCCTTAGGTGCTACTCTCACTAACACCTCTCCTTAGGTGTTACTCTCACCAACACCTCTCCTAAGGTGTTACTCTCACCAACACCTCTCCTAAGGTGTTACTCTCACCAACACCTCTCCTAAGGTGTTACTCTCACCAACACCTCTCCTAAGGTGTTACTCTCACCAACACCTCTCCTAAGGTGTTACTCTCACTAACACCTCTCCTTCCATGTTACTCTCACCAGCACCTCTCCTTCCATACTACTCTCACCAACACCTTTCCTTCCATGCTACTCTCACCAGCACCTCTCCTTCCATGCTAATCTCACCAACACCTCTCCTTCCATGCTACTCTCACCAACACCTCTCCTTCCATGCTACTCTCACCAACACCTCTCTTTAAGTGTTACTATCACTAACACCTCTCCTTAGGTGTTACTCTCACCAACACCTCTCCTAAGGTGTTACTCTCACCAACACCTCTCCTAAGGTGTTACTCTCACCAACACCTCTCCTAAGGTGTTACTCTCACCAACACCTCTCCTTAGGTGCTACTCTCACCAGCACCTCTCCTTCCAAGTTAGTCTCACCAGCACCTCTCCTTAGGTGCTACTCTCTCCAACACCTCTCCTTAGGTGCTACTCTCACCAACACCTCTCCTTAGGTGCTACTCTAACCAACACCTCTCCTTAGGTGCTACTCTCACGAGCACCTCTCCTTCCATGCTACTCTCACCAGCACCTCTCCTTCCATGCTACTCTCACCAACACCTCTCCTTCCATGCTACTCTCACCAGCACCTCTCCTTAGGTGCTAATCTCACCAGCACCTCTCCTTCTATGCTACTCTCACCAGCACCTCTCCTTCCATGTTACTCTCACCAACACCTCTCCTTAGGTGCTACTCTCACGAGCACCTCTCCTTCCATGCTACTCTCACCAGCACCTCTCCTTCCATGTAACTCTAACCAACACCTCTCCTTCCATGCTACTCTCACCAGCACCTCTTCTTAGGCGCTACTCTCACCAACACCTCTCCTTCCATGTTACTCTCACCAACACCTCTCCTTCCATGTTACTCTCACCAGCACCTCTCCTTAGGTGCTACTCTCACCAACACCTCTCCTTAGGTGCCACTCTCACCAACACCTCTCCTTCCATGTTACTCTCACCAACACCTCTCCTTAGGTGCTACTCTCACCAACACCTCTCCTTCCATGCTACTCTCACCAACACCTCTCCTTCCATGCTACTCCCACCAACACCTCTCCTTAGGTGCTACTCTCTCCAACACCTCTCCTTAGGTGCTACTCTCACCAACACCTCTCCTTAGGTGCTACTCTCACCAACACCTCTCCTTCCATGTTATTCTCACCAACACCTCTTCTTAGGTGCTTCTCTCACCAACACCTCTCCTTCCATGCTACTCTCACCAGCACCTCTCCTTAGGTGCTACTCTCACCAGCACCTCTCCTTCCATGCTACTCTCACCAGCACCTCTCCTTCCATGTTACTCTCACCAACACCTCTCCTTAGGTGCTACTCTCACGAGCAACTCTCCTTCCATGCTACTCTCACCAACACCTGTCCTTCCATGCTATTCTCACCAACACCTCTCCTTACGTGTTACTCTCACCAACACCTCTCCTTTTATGATACTCTCACCAACACCTCTCCTTAGGTGCTCCTCTCACCAACACCTCTCCTTCTATGCTACTCTCACCAACACATCTCCTTCTATGTTACTCTCACCAGCACCTCTCCTTAGGTGCTACTCTCACCAACACCTCTCCTTCCATGTTACTCTCACCAGCACCTTTCCTTAGGTGCTACTCTCACCAACACCTCTCCTTAGATGCTACTCTCACCAACACCTCTCCTTCCATGTTACTCTCACCAACACCTCTCCTTCCATGTTACTCTCATCAACCACCTCTCCTTCCATGTTACTCTCTCCAACACCTCTCCTTAAGTGTTACTCTCACCAACACCTCTCCTAAGGTGTTACTCTCACCAACACCTCTCCTAAGGTGTTACTCTCACCAACACCTCTCCTAAGGTGTTACTCTCACCAGCACCTCTCCTTAGGTGCTACTCTCACCAACACCTCTCGATCCATGCTACTCTCACCAACACCTCTCCTTCCATGTTACTCTCACCAACACCTCTTCTTCCATGCTACTCTCACCAGCACCTCTCCTTCCACGTTAGTCTCACCAGCACCTCTCCTTACATGCTACTCTAACCAACACCTCTCCTTAGGTGCTACTCTCACGAGTACCTCTCCTTCCATGCTACTCTCACCAGCACCTCTACTTCCATGCTACTCTCACCAACACCTCTCCTTCCATGCTAATCTCACCAACACCTCTCCTTAGGTGCTACTCTCTCCAACACCTCTCCTTAGGTGCTACTCTCACCAACACCTCTCCTTAGGTGTTACTCTCACCAACACCTCTCCTTCCATGTTACTCTCACCAACACCTCTCCTTCCATGTTACTCTCACCAACACCTCTCCTTCCATGCTACTCTCACCAGCACCTCTCCTTAGGTGCTACTCTCACCAGCACCTCTCCTTATATGCTACTCTCACCAGCACCTCTCGTTCCATGTTACTCTCACTAACACCTCTCCTTAGGTGCTACTCTCACGAGCACCTCTCCCTCCATGCTACTCTCACCAGCACCTCTCCTTCCATGCTACTCTCACCAGCACCTCTCCTTCCGTGTTACTCTCACTAACACCTCTCCTTAGGTGCTACTCTCACGAGCACCTCTCCTTCCATGCTACTCTCAGCAGCACCTCTCCTTCCATGTAACTCTAACCAACACCTCTCCTTCCATGCTACTCTCACCAGCACCTCTTCTTAGGTGCTACTCTCGCCAACACCTCTCCTTCCATGTTACTCTCACCAACACCTCTCCTTAGGTGTTACTCTCACCAACACCTCTCGTTAGGCGCTACTCTCACCAGCACCTCTCCTTCCATGTTACTCTCACCAGCACCTCTTCTTCCATGTTACTCTCACCAACACCTCTCAATCCATGCTATTCTCACCAACACCTCTCCTTAGGTGCTACTCTCACCAACACCTCTCCTTCTATGCTACTCTCACCAACACCTCTCCTTAGGTGCTACTCTCACCAACACCTCTCCTTCTATGCTACTCTCTCCAATACCTCTCCTTAGGTGCTACTCTCACCAGCACCTCTCCTTCCATGCTACTCTCACCAGCACCTCTCCTTAGGTGCTACTCTCACCAGCACCTCTCCTTCCCTGCTACACTCACCAACACCTCTCTTTCCATGCTACTCTAACCAACACCTCTCCTTAGGTGCTACTCTCACCAGCCCCTCTCTTTCCATGCTACTCTCACCAGCACCTCTCCTTCCATGCTACTCTCACCATCACCTTTCTTTCTATGCTACTCTCATCAGCACCTCTCCATCCATGCTACTCTCACCAGCACCTCTTCTTCCATGCTACTCTCACCAACACCTCTCCTTCCATGCTACTCTCACCAGCACCTCTCCTTAGGTGCTACTCTCACTAACACCTCTCCTTAGGTGCTACTCTCACCAACACCTCTCCTTCCATGTTACTCTCACCAGCACCTCTCCTTCCATACTACTCTCACCAACACCTTTCCTTCCATGCTACTCTCACCAGCACCTCTCCTTCCATGCTAATCTCACCAACACCTCTCCTTCCATGCTACTCTCACCAACACCTCTCCTTCCATGCTACTCTCACCAACACCTCTCTTTAAGTGTTACTCTCACTAACACCTCTCCTTAGGTGTTACTCTCACCAACACCTCTCCTAAGGTGTTACTCTCACCAACACCTCTCCTAAGGTGTTACTCTCACCAACACCTCTCCTAAGGTGTTACTCTCACCAACACCTCTCGTTAGGCGCTACTCTCACCAGCACCTCTCCTTCCATGTTACTCTCACCAACACCTCTCAATCCATGCTATTCTCACCAACACCTCTCCTTAGGTGCTACTCTCACCAACACCTCTCCTTCTATGCTACTCTCACCAACACCTCTCCTTAGGTGCTACTCTCACCAACACCTCTCCTTCTATGCTACTCTCACCAATACCTCTCCTTAGGTGCTACTCTCACCAACACCTCTCCTTCCATGTTACTCTCACCAACACCTCTGCTTAGGTGCTACTCTCAGCAGCATCTCTCCTTCCATGTTACTCTCACCAACACCTCTCCTTCCATGCTACTCTCACCAGCCCCTCTCCTTCCATGCTACTCTCACCAACACCTCTCCTTCCATGCTACACTCACCAACACCTCTCTTTCCATGTTACTCTCACCAAGACCTCTCCTTCCATGCTACTCTCACCAGCACCTCTCCTTCCATGCTACTCTCACCAGCACCTCTCCTTCCATGCTACTCTCACCAACACCTCTCCTTCCATGCTACACTCACCAACACCTCTCTTTCCATGTTACTCTCACCAACACCTCTCCTTCCATGCTACTCTCACCAGCACCTCTCCTTCCATGCTACTCTCACCAGCACCTCTCCTTCCATGCTACTCTCACCAGCACCTCTCCTTAGGTGCTACTCTCACTAACACCTCTCCTTAGGTGCTACTCTCACCAACACCTCTCCTTCCATGTTACTCTCACCAGCACCTCTCCTTCCATACTACTCTCACCAACACCTTTCCTTCCATGCTACTCTCACCAGCACCTCTCCTTCCATGCTAATCTCACCAACACCTCTCCTTCCATGCTACTCTCACCAACACCTCTCCTTCCATGCTACTCTCACCAACACCTCTCCTTAGGTGTTACTCTCACTAACACCTCTCCTTAGGTGCTACTCGTACCAACACCTCTCCTTCTATGTTACTCTCACCAACCACCTCTCCTTCCATGTTACTCTCACCAACACGTCTCCTTAGGTGTTACTCTCACCAACACCTCTCCTAAGGTGTTACTCTCACCAACACCTCTCCTAAGGTGTTACCTCACCAACACCTCTCCTAAGGTGTTACTCTCACCAACACCTCTCCTTAGGTGCTACTCTCACCAACACCTCTGGTTCCATGCTACTCTCACCAACACCTCTCCTTCCATGTTACTCTCACCAACAACTCTTCTTCCATGCTACTCTCACCAGCACCTCTCCTTCCAAGTTAGTCTCACCAGCACCTCTCCTTAGGTGCTACTCTCTCCAACACCTCTCCTTAGGTGCTACTCTCACCAACACCTCTCCTTAGGTGCTACTCTAACCAACACCTCTCCTTATGTGCTACTCTCACGAGCACCTCTCCTTCCATGCTACTCTCACCAGCACCTCTCCTTCCATGCTACTCTCTCCAACACCTCTCCTTAGGTGCTACTCTCACCAACACCTCTCCTTAGGTGCTACTCTTACCAACACCTCTCCTTAGGTGCTACTCTCTCCAACACCTCTCCTTAGGTGCTACTCTCACCAACACCTCTCCTTCCATGCTACTCTCACCAACACCTCTCCTTAGGTGCTACTCTCTCCAACACCTCTCCATAGGTGCTACTCTCACCAACACCTCTCCTTCCATGCTACTCTCACCAGCACCTCTCCTTCCATGTTACTCTCACCAACACCTCTCCTTAGGTGCTACTCTCACGAGCACCCCTCATTCCATGCTACTCTCACCAACACCTCTCCTTCCATGCTATTCTCACCAACACCTCTCCTTAGGTGTTACTCTCACCAACACCTCTCCTTTTATGCTACTCTCACCAACACCTCTCCTTAGGTGCTCCTCTCACCAACACCTCTCTTTCTATGCTACTCTCACCAACACATCTCCTTCTATGTTACTCTCACCAGCACCTCTCCTTAGGTGCTACTCTCACCAACACCTCTCCTTCCATGTTACTCTCACCAGCACCTCTCCTTAGGTGCTACTCTCACCAACACCTCTCCTTAGGTGCTACTCTCACCAACACCTCTCCTTCCATGTTACTCTCACCAACACCTCTCCTTCCATGTTACTCTCACCAACACCTCTCCTTCCATGCTACTCTCACCAACACCTCTCCTTCCATGCTACTCTCACCAACACCTCTCCTTAGGTGTTACTCTCACCAACACCACTCCTTAGGTGCTACTCGCACCAACACCTCTCCTTCTATGTTACTCTCACCAACCACCTCTCCTTCCATGTTACTCTCACCAACACCTCTCCTTAGGTGTTACTCTCACCAACACCTCTCCTAAGGTTTTACTCTCACCAACACCTCTCCTAAGGTGTTACTCTCACCAACACCTCTCCTAAGGTGTTACTCTCACCAGCACCTCTCCTTAGGTGCTACTCTCACCAACACCTCTCGATCCATGCTACTCTCACCAACACCTCTCCTTCCATGTTACTCTCACCAACACCTCTTCTTCTATTCTACTCTCACCAGCACCTCTCCTTCCAAGTTAGTCTCACCAGCACCTCTCCTTACATGCTACTCTAACCAACACCTCTCCTTCTGTGCTACTCTCACGAGCACCTCTCCTTCCATGCTACTCTCACCAGCACCTCTCCTTCCATGCTACTCTCACCAACACCTCTCCTTCCATGCTAATCTCACCAACACCTCTCCTTAGGTGCTACTCTCTCCAACACCTCTCCTTAGGTGCTACTCTCACCAACACCTCTCCTTAGGTGCTACTCTCACCAACACCTCTCCTTCCATGTTACTCTCACCAACACCTCTCCTTCCATGTTACTCTCACCAACACCTCTCCTTCCATGCTACTCTCACCAGCACCTCTTCTTAGGTGCTACTCTCACCAGCACCTCTCCTTCCATGCTACTCTCACCAGCACCTCTCCTTCCATGTTACTCTCACTAACACCTCTCCTTAGGTGCTACTCTCACGAGCACCTCTCCTTCCATGCTACTCTCACCAGCACCTCTCCTTCCATGCTACTCTCACCAGCACCTCTCCTTCCATGCTACTCTCACCAGCACCTCTCATTCCATGTTACTCTCACTAACACCTCTCCTTAGGTGCTACTCTCACTAACACCTCTCCTTAGGTGCTACTCTCACCAGCACCTCTCCTTCCGTGTTACTCTCACTAACACCTCTCCTTAGGTGCTACTCTCACGAGCACCTCTCCTTCCATGCTACTCTCACCAGCACCCCTCCTTCCATTTCACTCTAACCAACACCTCTCCTTCCATGCTACTCTCACCAGCACCTCTTCTTAGGTGCTACTCTCGCCAACACCTCTCCTTCCATGTTACTCTCACCAACATCTCTCCTTAGGTGTTACTCTCACCAACAACTCTCGTTAGGCGCTACTCTCACCAGCACCTCTCCTTCCATGTTACTCTCACCAACACCTCTCAATCCATGCTATTCTCACCAACACCTCTCCTTAGGTGCTACTCTCACCAACACCTCTCCTTCTATGCTACTCTCACTAACACCTCTCCTTAGGTGCTACTCTCACCAACACCTCTCCTTCTATGCTACTCTCACCAATACCTCTCCTTAGGTGCTACTCTCACCAACACCTCTTCTTCTATGCTACTCTCACCAACACCTCTCCTTCCATGTTACTCTCACCAACACCTCTCCTTTCATGCTACTCTCACCATCACTTCTCCTTAGGTGCTACTCTCACCAGCACTTCTCCTTCCATGCTACTCTCACCAACACCTCTCCTTCCATGCTACTCTCACCAGAACCTCTCCTTCCATGCTACTCTCACCAACATCTCTCTTTCTATGCTACTCTCACCAACACCTCTTTTTCCATGCTACTCTCACCAACATCTCTCTTTCCATGCTACTCTCACCAACACATTTCCTTCCCTGCTACTCTCACCAACACATTTCCTTCCATACTAATCTCACCAGCACCTCTCCTTCCATGTTACTCTCACCAACACCTCTGCTTAGGTGCTACTCTCAGCAGCATCTCTCCTTCCATGTTACTCTCACCAACACCTCTCCTTCCATGCTACTCTCACCAGCACCTCTCCTTCCATGCTACTTTCACCAACACCTCTCCTTCCATGCTACTCTCACCAGCACCTCTCCTTCCATGCTACTCTCACCAACACCTCTCCTTCCATGCTACACTCACCAACACCTCTCCTTCCATGCTACACTCACCAACACCTCTCCTTAGGTGCTACTCTCTCCAACACCTCTCCTTAGGTGCTACTCTCACCAACACCTCTCCTTAGGTGCTACTCTCACCAACACCTCTCCTTCCATGTTACTCTCACAAACACCTCTCCTTAGGTGCTACTCTCACCAACACCTCTCCTTCCATGCTACTCTCACCAGCACCACTCCTTAGGTGCTACTCTCACCAGCACCTCTCCTTCCATGCTACTCTCACCAGCACCTCTCCTTCCATGTTACTCTCACTAACACCTCTCCTTAGGTGCTACTCTCACGAGCACCTCTCCTTCCATGCTACTCTCACCAGCACCTCTCCTTCCATGTAACTCCAACCAACACCTCTCCTTCCATGCTACTCTCACCAGCACCTCTTATTTGGCGCTACTCTCACCAACACCTCTCCTTCCATGTTACTCTCACCAACACCTCTCCTTCCATGTTACTCTCACCAGCACCTCTCCATAGGTGCTACTCTCACCAACACCTCTCCTTAGGTGCCACTCTCACCAACACCTCTCCTT
Organism: Procambarus clarkii; assembly: GCF_040958095.1. Lineage (NCBI taxonomy): Eukaryota > Metazoa > Arthropoda > Malacostraca > Decapoda > Cambaridae > Procambarus > Procambarus clarkii. The sequence goes on along the minus strand of NW_027189128.1, from coordinate 5,002,307 downwards.
CCATGTTACTCTCACCAACACCTCTCCTTAGGTGCTACTCTCACCAACACCTCTCCTTCCATGCTACTCTCACCAACACCTCTCCTTCCATGCTACTCTCACCAACACCTCTCCTTTCATGCTACTCTCACCAACACCTCTCCTTAGGTGCTACTCTCTCAAACACCTCTCCTTAGGTGCTACTCTCACCAACACCTCTCCTTCCATGCTACTCTCACCAGCACCTCCCCTTAGGTCCTACTCTCACCAACACCTCTCCCTCCATGTTACTCTCAACAACACCTCTCCTTCCATGCTACGCTCACGAGAACCTCTCCTTCCATGCTACTCTCACCAACACCTCTCCTTCCATGCTACTCTCACCAACACCTCTCCTTCCATGTTACTCTCACCAGCACCTCTCCTTCCATGCTACTCTCACCAACACCTCTCCTTAGGTGCTACTCTCACCAACACCTCTCCTTAGGTGCTACTCTCACCAACACCTCTCCTTCCATGCTACTCTCACCAGCACCTCTCCTTCCATGCTACTCTCACCAGCACCTCTCCTTCCATGCTACTCTCACCAACACCTCTCCTTAGGTGCTACTCTCACCAGCCCCTCTCCTTCCATGCTACTCTCACCAACACCTCTCCTTAGGTGCTACTCTCATCAGCACCTCTCCATCCATGCTACTCTCACCAGCACCTCTCCTTCCATGCTACTCTCACCAACATCTCTCCTTCCATGCTACTCTCACCAGCACCTCTCCTTAGGTGCTACTCTCACTAACACCTCTCCTTCCATGTTACTCTCACCAGCACCTCTCCTTCCATACTACTCTCACCAACACCTCTCCTTCCATGCTACTCTCACCAGCACCTCTCCTTCCATGCTAATCTCACCAGCACCTCTTCTTAGGTGCTACTCTCACAAGCACCTCTCCTTTTACGCTACTCTCACCAACACCTCTCCTTAGGTGCTACTCTCACCAACACCTCTCCTTCCATGTTACTCTCACCAACACCTCTCCTTCCATGCTATTCTCACCAACACCTCTCCTTAGGTGCTACTCTCACCAACACCTCTCCTTCTATGTTTCTCTCACCAACACCTCTCCTTAGGTGTTACTCTCACCAACACCTCTCCTTCTATGCTACTCTCACCAACACCTCTCCTTAGGTGCAACTCTCACCAACACCTCTCCTTAGGTGCTACTCTCACCAGCACCTCTCCTTCCATGCTACTCTCACTAGCACCTCTCCTTCCATGTTACTCTCACTAACACCTCTCCTTAGGTGCTACTCTCACTAACACCTCTCCTTAGGTGCTACTCTCACCAGCACCTCTCCTTCCGTGTTACTCTCACTAACACCTCTCCTTAGGTGCTACTCTCACGAGCACCTCTCCTTCCATGCTACTCTCACCAGCACCCCTCCTTCCATTTCACTCTAACCAACACCTCTCCTTCCATGCTACTCTCACCAGCACCTCTCCTTCCGTGTTACTCTCACTAACACCTCTCGTTAGGCGCTACTCTCACCAGCACCTCTCCTTCCATGTTACTCTCACCAACACCTCTCAATCCATGCTATTCTCACCAACACCTCTCCTTAGGTCCTACTCTCACCAACACCTCTCCTTCTATGCTACTCTCACCAACACCTCTCCTTAGGTGCTACTCTCACCAACACCTCTCCTTCTATGCTACTCTCACCAATACCTCTCCTTAGGTGCTACTCTCACCAACACCTCTTCTTCTATGCTACTCTCACCAACACCTCTCCTTTCATGTTACTCTCACCAACACCTCTCCTTTCATGCTACTCTCACCATCACTTCTCCTTAGGTGCTACTCTCACCAGCACTTCTCCTTCCATGCTACTCTCACCAACACCTCTCCTTCCATGCTACTCTCACTAGAACCTCTCCTTCCATGCTACTCTCACCAACATCTCTCTTTCTATGCTACTCTCACCAACACCTCTTTTTCCATGCTACTCTCACCAACATCTCTCTTTCCATGCTACTCTCACCAACACATTTCCTTCCCTGCTACTCTCACCAACACATTTCCTTCCATACTAATCTCACCAGCACCTCTCCTTCCATGTTACTCTCACCAACACCTCTGCTTAGGTGCTACTCTCAGCAGCATCTCTCCTTCCATGTTACTCTCACCAACACCTCTCCTTCCATGCTACTCTCACCAGCACCTCTCCTTCCATGCTACTTTCACCAACACCTCTCCTTCCATGCTACTCTCACCAGCACCTCTCCTTCCATGCTACTCTCACCTACACCTCTCCTTCCATGCTACACTCACCAACACCTCTCCTTCCATGCTACACTGACCAACACCTCTCCTTAGGTGCTACTCTCTCCAACACCTCTCCTTAGGTGCTACTCTCACCAACACCTCTCCTTAGGTGCTACTCTCACCAACACCTCTCCTTCCATGTTACTCTCACAAACACCTCTCCTTAGGTGCTACTCTCACCAACACCTCTCCTTCCATGCTACTCTCACCAGCACCACTCCTTAGGTGCTACTCTCACCAGCACCTCTCCTTCCATGCTACTCTCACCAGCACCTCTCCTTCCATGTTACTCTCACCAACACCTCTCCTTAGGTGCTACTCTCACGAGCACCTCTCCTTCCATGCTACTCTCACCAGCACCTCTCCTTTCATGTAACTCTAACCAACACCTCTCCTTCCATGCTACTCTCACCAGCACCTCTTCTTAGGCGCTACTCTCACCAACACCTCTCCTTCCATGTTACTCTCACCAACACCTCTCCTTCCATGTTACTCTCACCAGCACCTCTCCTTAGGTGCTACTCTCACCAACACCTCTCCTTAGGTGCCACTCTCACCAACACCTCTCCTTCCATGTTACTCTCACCAACACATTTCCTTCCATACTAATCTCACCAGCACCTCTCCTTCCATGTTACTCTCACCAACACCTCTGCTTAGGTGCTACTCTCAGCAGCATCTCTCCTTCCATGTTACTCTCACCAACACCTCTCCTTCCATGCTACTCTCACCAGCACCTCTCCTTCCATGCTACTTTCACCAACACCTCTCCTTCCATGCTACTCTCACCAGCACCTCTCCTTCCATGCTACTCTCACCTACACCTCTCCTTCCATGCTACACTCACCAACACCTCTCCTTCCATGCTACACTGACCAACACCTCTCCTTAGGTGCTACTCTCTCCAACACCTCTCCTTAGGTGCTACTCTCACCAACACCTCTCCTTAGGTGCTACTCTCACCAACACCTCTCCTTCCATGTTACTCTCACAAACACCTCTCCTTAGGTGCTACTCTCACCAACACCTCTCCTTCCATGCTACTCTCACCAGCACCACTCCTTAGGTGCTACTCTCACCAGCACCTCTCCTTCCATGCTACTCTCACCAGCACCTCTCCTTCCATGTTACTCTCACCAACACCTCTCCTTAGGTGCTACTCTCACGAGCACCTCTCCTTCCATGCTACTCTCACCAGCACCTCTCCTTTCATGTAACTCTAACCAACACCTCTCCTTCCATGCTACTCTCACCAGCACCTCTTCTTAGGCGCTACTCTCACCAACACCTCTCCTTCCATGTTACTCTCACCAACACCTCTCCTTCCATGTTACTCTCACCAGCACCTCTCCTTAGGTGCTACTCTCACCAACACCTCTCCTTAGGTGCCACTCTCACCAACACCTCTCCTTCCATGTTACTCTCACCAACACCTCTCCTTAGGTGCTACTCTCACCAACACCTCTCCTTCCATGCTACTCTCACCAACACCTCTCCTTAGGTGCTACTCTCTCCAACACCTCTCCTTAGGTGCTACTCTCACCAACACCTCTCCTTAGGTGCTACTCTCTCAAACACCTCTCCTTAGGTGCTACTCTCACCAACACCTCTCCTTAGGTGCTACTCTCACCAACACCTCTCCTTCCATGTTATTCTCACCAACACCTCTCCTTAGGTGCTACTCTCACCAACACCTCTCTTTCCATGCTACTCTCACCAGCACCTCTCCTTAGGTGCTACTCTCACCAGCACCTCTCCTTCCATGCTACTCTCACCAGCACCTCTCCTTCCATGTTACTCTCACCAACACCTCTCCTTAGGTGCTACTCTCACGAGCACCTCTCCTTCCATGCTACTCTCACCAGCACCTCTCCTTCCATGTAACTCTAACCAACACCTCTCCTTCCATGCTACTCTCACCAGCACCTCTTTTTAGGCGCTACTCTCACCAACACCTCTCCTTCTATGTTACTCTCACCAACACCTCTCCTTCCATGCTACTCTCACCAGCACCTCCCCTTAGGTCCTACTCTCACCAACACCTCTCCCTCCATGTTACTCTCAACAACACCTCTCCTTCCATGCTACGCTCACCAGAACCTCTCCTTCCATGCTACTCTCACCAACACCTCTCCTTCCATGCTACTCTCACCAACACCTCTCCTTCCATGTTACTCTCACCAGCACCTCTCCTTCCATGCTACTCTCACCAACACCTCTCCTTAGGTGCTACTCTCACCAACACCTCTCCTTCCATGCTACTCTCACCAACACCTCTCCTTCCATGCTACTCTCACCAGCACCTCTCCTTCCATGCTACTCTCACCAACACCTCTCCTTAGGTGCTACTCTCACCAGCCCCTCTCCTTCCATGCTACTCTCACCAACACCTCTCCTTAGGTGCTACTCTCATCAGCACTTCTCTATCCATGCTACTCTCACCAGCACCTCTCCTTCCATGCTACTCTCACCAACATCTCTCCTTCCATGCTACTCTCACCAGCACCTCTCCTTAGGTGCTACTCTCACTAACACCTCTCCTTCCATGTTACTCTCACCAGCACCTCTCCTTCCATACTACTCTCACCAACACCTCTCCTTCCATGCTACTCTCACCAGCACCTCTCCTTCCATGCTAATCTCACCAGCACCTCTTCTTAGGTGCTACTCTCACAAGCACCTCTCCTTTTACGCTACTCTCACCAACACCTCTCCTTAGGTGCTACTCTCACCAACACCTCTCCTTCCATGTTACTCTCACCAACACCTCTCCTTCCATGCTATTCTCACCAACACCTCTCCTTAGGTGCTACTCTCACCAACACCTCTCCTTCTATGTTTCTCTCACCAACACCTCTCCTTAGGTGTTACTCTCACCAACACCTCTCCTTCTATGCTACTCTCACCAACACCTCTCTTTAGGTGCTCCTCTCACCAACACCTCTCCTTCTATGCTACTTTCACCAACACCTCTCCTTAGGTGCAACTCTCACCAACACCTCTCCTTAGGTGCTACTCTCACCAGCACCTCTCCTTAGGTGCTACTCTCACCAACACCTCTCCTTCCATGTTACTCTCACCAGCACCTCTCCTTAGGTGCTACTCTCACCAACACCTCTCCTTCTATGTTACTCTCACCAACACCTCTCCTTCCATGCTACTCTCACCAACACCACTCCTTAGGTGCTTCTCTCACCAACACCTCTTTTTCCATGTTACTCTCACCAGCACCTCTCCTTCCATGTTACTCTCACTAACACCTCTCCTTCCATGCTACTCTCACCAACACCTCTCCTTCCATGCTACTCTCACCAGCACCTCTCCTTCCATGCTACTCTCACCAACACCTCTCCTTCCATGCTACTCTCACCAGCACCTCTCCTTCCATGCTACTCTCACCAGCACCTCTCCTTCCATACTTCTCTCACCAGCACTTCTCCTTCCATGCTACTCTCACCAGCACCTCTGCTTAGGTGCTACTCTCAGAAGCACCTCTCCATCCATGCTACTCTCACCAACACCTCTCCTTAGGTGCTACTCTCACCAACACCTCTCCTTAGGTGCTACTCTCACCAGCACCTCTCCTTAGGTACTACTCTCACCAACACCTCTCCTTCCATGCTACTCCCACCAACACCTCTCCTTCCATGCTACTCTCACCAGCACCTCTCCTTCCATGCTACTCTCACCAACACCTCTCCTTCCATGCTACTCTCACCAGCACCTCTCCTTTCATGCTACTCTCACCAACACCTTTCCTTCCATACTACTCTAACCAGCACCTCTCCTTCCATGTTACTCTCACCAGCACTTCTCCTTCCATGCTACTCTCACCAACACCTCTGCTTAGGTGCTACTCTCAGCAGCACCTCTCCATCCATGCTACTCTCACCAACACCTCTCCTTAGGTGCTACTCTCACCAACACCTCTCCTTAGGTGTTACTCTCACCAACACCTCTCCTTCCATGCTACTCTCACCAGCACCTCTCCTTAGGTGCTACTCTCCTTAACACCTCTCCTTAGGTGCTACTCTCACCAACACCTCTCCTTAGGTGTTATTCTCACCAACACCTCTCCTTAGGCGCTACTCTCACCAGCACCTCTCCTTCCATGTTACTCTCACCAGCAACTCTCCTTCCATGTTACTCTCATCAACACCTCTCCTTCCATGTTACTCTCACCAACACCTCTCAATCCATGCTATTCTCACCAACACCTCTCCTTAGGTGCTACTCTCACCAACACCTCTTCTTCTATGCTACTCTCACCAGCACCTCTACTTAGGTGCTACTCTCACCAACACCTCTCCTTCCATGCTACTCTCACCAGAACCTCTCCTTCCACGCTAGTCTCACCAACATCTCTCTTTCTATGCTACTCTCACCAACACCTCTTTTTCCATGCTACTCTCACCAACATCTCTCTTTCCATGCTACTCTCACCAACACCTCTCCTTCCCTGCTACTCTCACCAACACATTTCCTTCCATACTAATCTCACCAGCACCTCTCCTTCCATGTTACTCTCACCAACACCTCTCCTTAGGTGCTACTCTCACCAACACCTCTTTTTCCATGCTACTCTCACCAGCACCTCTCCTTCCATGTTACTCTCACTAACACCTCTCCTTACATGTTACTCTCACCAGCACCTCTACTTCCGTGCTACTCTCACCAACACCTCTCCTTAGGTGCTACTCTCACCAACACCTCTCCTTCTATGCTACTCTCACCAACACCTCTCCTTCAATGTTACTCTCACCAGCACCTCTCCTTCCATGCTACTCTCACCAACACCTCTCCTTCCATGTTACTCTCACCAGCACCTCTCCTTAGGTGCTACTCTCACCAACACCTCTCCTTCCATGTTACTCTCACCAGCACCTCTCCTTAGGTGCTACTCTCACCAACACCTCTCCTATGTTACTCTCACCAACACCTCTCCTTCCATGCTACTCTCACCAACACCACTCGTTAGGTGCTTCTCTCACCAACACCTCTTTTTCCATGCTACTCTCACCAGCACCTCTCCTTCCATGTTACTCTCACTAACACCTCTCCTTCCATGCTACTCTCACCAACACCTCTCCTTCCATGCTACTCTCACCATCACCTCTCCTTCCATGCTACTCTCACCAACACCTCTCCTTCCATGCTACTCTCACCAGCACCTCTCCTTCCATGCTACTCTCACCAGCACCTCTCCTTCCATACTACTCTCACCAGCACCTCTCATTCCATGCTACTCTCACCAGCACCTCTGCTTAGGTGCTACTCTCAGCAGCACCTCTCCATCCATGCTACTCTCACCAACACCTCTCCTTAGGTGCTACTCTCACCAACACCTCTCCTTAGGTGCTACTCTCACCAGCACCTCTCCTTAGGTGCTACTCTCACCAACACCTCTCCTTCCATGCTACTCCCACCAACACATCTCCTTCCATGCTACTCTCACCAGCACCTCTCTTTCCATGCTACTCTCACCAACACCTCTCCTTCCATGCTACTCTCACCAGCACCTCTCCTTTCATGCTACTCTCACCAACACCTTTCCTTCCATACTACTCTCACCAGCACCTCTCCTTCCATGTTACTCTCACCAGCACTTCTCCTTCCATGCTACTCTCACCAACACCTCTGCTTAGGTGCTACTCTCAGCAGCACCTCTCCATCCATGCTACTCTCACCAACACCTCTCCTTAGGTGCTACTCTCACCAACACCTCTCCTTAGGTGTTACTCTCACCAACACCTCTCCTTCCATGCTACTCTCACCAGCACCTGTCCTTAGGTGCTACTCTCCCCAACACCTCTTCTTAGGTGCTACTCTCACCAACACCTCTCCTTAGGTGTTACTCTCACCAACACCTCTCCTTAGGCGCTACTCTCACCAGCACCTCTCCTTCCATGTTACTCTCACCAGCACCTCTCCTTCCATGTTTCTCTCACCAACACCTCTCAATCCATGCTATTCTCACCAACACCTCTCCTTAGGTGCTACTCTCACCAACACCTCTCCTTAGGTGCTACTCTCACCAACACCTCTCCTTAGGTGCTACTCTCACCAACACCTCTCCTTCCATGCTACTCTCACCAGCACCTCTCCTTAGGTGCTACTCTCACCAACACCTCTCCTTATGTGCTACTCTCACCAGCACCTCTCCTTCCATGCTACTCTCACCAGCACCTCACCTTCCATGCTACTCTCACCAACACCTCTCCTTCCATGCTACTCTCACAAGCACCTCTCCTTCCATGCTACTCTCACCAGCACCTCTCCTTCCATGCTACTCTCACCATCACCTCTCCTTCCATGCTACTCTCACCAGCACCTCTCCATCCATGGTACTCTCACCAGCACCTCTCCTTCCATGCTACTCTCACCAGCACCTCTCCTTCCATGCTACTCTCACCAGCACCTCTCCTTCCATGCTACTCTCACCAACACCTCACCTTCCATGCTACTCTCTGCAGCACCTCTCCTTCCATGCTGCTCTCACCAGCAGCTCTCCTTCCATGCTACTCTCACCAGCACCTCTCCTTCCATGCTACTCTCACCAACACCTCTCCTTCCATGCTACTCTCACCAACACCTCTCCTTCCATACTACTCTCACAAACACCTCTCCTTCCATGCTACTCTCACCAGCACCTCTCCTTCCATGCTACTCTCACCAACACCTCTCCTTAGGTGCTACTCTCACCAGCCCCTCTCCTTCCAAGCTACTCTCACCATCACCTCTCCTTCTATGCTACTCTCACCATGTGGGACATTTGGGCTTGATTCTGATTAATTAATAATTAATATAGTAAATTAAATTACGAAGGACCACCCGCTTTTAAAGTAAAGAGGGAAACTGAGAATTTCTGATCATTGGATAATTTCTAGAGGAAACCAGTGACTATGGATATAACTAGAAAGCAACATCATAATAATAATTAATGGGCTGTATTATTAAATGAAACAAACCTCAAACACCTACATTGGGGGGTTATTACTGGAGGTAAGTACGTCCAGGAATTAGTGTGCTTCGTTCACTAATTCAATTAATAATAATCTAATCCTATAAGGTAATGTTGAAACTAATATCATTCACATAAAGAGGAATATAAACATGAGCATAATAATGAGTTAAAGTAAATCATACATTAATCTCAAAGCACTCTGCACAAATTAAATTGCAAAGGAATGAAAAAAAAAGAAACAAATCTTAGCTTGACGAAGATTCCTTTAGTAAGCCATAGAAGTCCTCTTATTCTCCAGACTCGGTACACTAACGAGTTGAACGGGCTAACATGGAGGGAGGCAGCATGAGGAATTCTTCTCTCGTGCTGCAAGATAAATAATTTCCAGTAGCAATTGATTTACCTACTCAATTTATATTCAAGAATATTAAGAATTTACAAATGACCAATTTAATCACCTGTTATTAGGTGTTATCGCGCTGCTTAACGAACAATCACCCTGCTATTATCATACTTCTACCTGATGCATCAAATAAAAGAATACTTAGCTGTGGGCACTGTATAAGTATTAAGATTGCCGTATTTCGCATCCCAGGCTCCGGTGAACCTATCCTGGATAGTGATGCGCTTCAGCTGGCTGATCACGTGTCGTCAGGAACCAAGTCAAAGGGCTCCTTATTTAACACCAGCACTAGTTGAAGATATTTTCTGCAGGGTTGTTCACGCCTCACAGTGGCGGCTTTCATCTGTGGATGGATAACACCTGCCCTATTTGCTGAGCAATGGCGTCTTCTTATGAGTACGGTAAACGCAGGTCTGCTTCCTTTCGGCTCTGCACGTGTCCGCGTACTGAGGAGGATGGCGTCCCTCCAACCCACGCCGAGTCGACGTTCATTAAACAAATTATTGTCTCGAACATTAATATTTCTCGCATTTGCGCTTGAAACGTTAAAGACTGGACGGGTTTATTATTTAGAGGAACAAATTATTATTATTTACCAATTTAAGAATAGTAAATATATAAGGGAGAGGAATTAATGTCTCCCCATGGCATTCATTGATGACGTTAACTCTATCACGAGGTAGACGCTATGATTCTAACGCTCTATTCGGCTTTTAGTTAGAGAACAATTCGTCTGCAATCAGTTATCATACAGAATGTTTTAATTATGGAGAATCGTATTTAATTCTCACACAAATTGGATATAATGTGTTTACTGTAAGGAAATCTGACGCAATACTGGCGTCAGGTGACGTGAGAATTCTAGCCTAATGCACAGATGAATTATTAGTACATGAGAATTCTACGAGTTGTTAATTTTACTTACTACAATATTTAGTATGGTTAGTAATAAGTAATGAGAATACAACAATGTTGTATTCGGTGTTGGAAATATCCAACATAACTCTGGGGGGAGGATCCTAGGGTCGCAGTGTACTGTGTTGTACTGACCTAACCCGAAGTGGTATGAAGATTAATACATTAGTATGTTAATATGTTAGTATGTTAGTACACACATAACGAACGTCCCGGATTTATCAAGGACTTACAAGAATTTGAGTCTTGCTATTTACATGTCAACTGAAACATGTTGTTTGTAGCCTACACAATATTTTTAGAATTCAACTCTCCCAATTTAAACTAACAGAATCTACGGTGATGCGATATCCTGGGTCATAGTGACGTGTAATGTTTCGTTACGTGATATCACATCGTAGCATCATCACAGTTTTCTCAGTGGGAAGTGAAGGAAATTAATCTTCTTCAGAGTTGTAATAGGCTCGCAAATTCCGCCTACATTGTTGAGCTGCAGCTCTAGTGGGGCGATTGCTTGGAGGAACAAATTCATTGTCCTCTGAAATTACTGGGGAAACTGGATCTGGCTGATATTCTTGTTCAGTCAGTTCAAGGGGAACCAGCTTCTCTAAAGTTTTTAGAGTAGTGTTGCCTCTGCATAAGACTTTAACCACTCTTAGGACACCTTGTCGATCTGGGTGAATGGTAACAATTTTTCCTATAGGCCACTCGGACCTTGGTCCATCACTGTCGACTAGTACAAGGTCTCCTGGCTTTAATTGTACCTTATTGTAAGGGCTCGAAGCTCCGTAGTGGTACTCTCGTAGAGCTGTGAGGTACTCTCGAGTCCACACCTCATTCCACCTGTTAATAACTCTAGAAAGATGCTGGTAGCTTTCCACCAAGTCTCCTCTGGTCACATGGGACGGGTCTACAGGGTCCTCTTCGGCTAAAGGGATGAGAGGGCTCAGTAGACCTCCATGGATCAAGTGAGAGGGGCTCAGTGGTTCTCTCTGGGTGTAATCATCAGACAGGTAGGTGATTGGGCGGTTATTGACTCGCGCCTCAATTTCCACAACAATAGTTTGGAGTTCTGAGTAACTGACCCTTTGTCGGTGTAACGTTTTCCTTAGACACTTTTTGACTGTGCCTACCATTCGCTCATAGAACCCACCTTGCCAAGGGGCTCTTGGTGCTATGAATTTCCAGTGACATTGTCTTCTTTGTAAGACTGATTGCACTTCAGGGTGGTTCCAGACTTCTCGCAAACAACTTTCTCCTGCCACAAAATTAGATCCGTTGTCTGATATCATTAATCTAGGACATGATCGACGGGCAGCAAATCTGCGGAAAGCTTGAATGAAAGCTTCAGCACTCATGTCTGGGGTGACCTCTAAGTGCACGCCTCTGGTTGTAGCACAAGTAAAGAGACAAATGTACGCCTTCACTGGTATATTATCTGGGTTACCAGTGAGGAGTAAGGCTCCTGTATAATCAACTCCAGTGGTTTCGAATGGACGAAGATGAACCACTCGCTCTTCTGGAGTGGGGGAGGTCCTGGGTAAGGACAGACTCTAGCGTCGTATCTCTTACAGATTACACAAGATTTAATAATGGTCTTAACAGTCTGACGACCTTGAGGAAGCCAGTACTTTTGTCTAAGGTCGGTGAGAGTATCTAAAACTCCACCATGTAGTGTACCATAATGATGGTGATGTAAGACAAGAAGTTTAGTTATGATGTGGTGACGAGGGAAAAGAATTGGGTTCTTAGTGTCTAAGTCAATCTTTGCATGTAGCAAACGTCCTCCACATCGTAGTATGTTATGAATGTTGACATCATACCAGATGCCCAGAGATTTAGTGAGTTTATCCGGAAGATTCTCAAATTCGCTTCCGTAGGTCTCTTGCTGCGCTCGCTTAATCCAATAGTGAACAGGATTGGGAAATTTGTGTCGAATTCCTATTTTAGAGAGGAAATCAAACACGTGCGCAGTCACTTGTAACAATTTGTTTAAGTTGGAATAATGATGAGGATCAATGGCTAATGTTCGCTGAGGCTCTGGGTCCTTCATGGGAGTGGTGATATTGGTCACTATGACTTGTGGCTTTTGTTTGGGCCACTGACCACCAACAAGCCATGAAGGTCCATTGAACCACAGCGAAGACTTGATAAGTTGTTTTAATGTCAATCCTCTTGACAAATAATCTGCAGGATTGTCCTTAGTAGGGACATGTCTAAACTTATAACCTGCGGATAAATCATGAATCTTCCTGACGCGATTACTGACGTAAGGAGTTTTGTTGTTATTGTTTCTTACCCATTGTAAGACTGCCTCGTTGTCTGACCACACTACAATCTCACCAAAGTGGATATTACTGAGTGTCTTTGCCAGGCAATGGGCCAATCTTACTCCCACTAGCAATGCAGTCAACTCCATCTGAGGTAAGGATCTCTTCTTGATGGGAGCAACTCTTGCTTTTGACGTGAGTAAAATTGATTGAGCACTGTTAACTAAATAGGCTGCTGCGCCATATGCTTTGCCTGAGGCATCGCAAAAAACGTGCAAATTGGTGGGTAAGTTTGGTCCTGAAGCATTACGAGGAAATTTCAAAACACCCAACTGATTAAAATCCGTTGAGAGTATTTGCCATTTGGCTTGTAACTCACTTGATAACGGATCATCCCATCCCATATGTTGTTGCCAGCACTCCTGCATTAGGAGTTTGCCCCTTATTAATATAGGACTAAGTAGGCCTAAAGGGTCAAATGGTTGACTGACAAATGAGAGCAGTGTTCTCATGGTAAGGGTTGAGTTATCAGTTTGTACTGACTTGACATTGAAAATTACCTCGGCTGAGGACATTGAAAAACTTCAAGCTGATATTAATAAAGTTTTCGACTGGGCATCAGAAAATAACATGATGTTTAACAGTGATAAATTCCAGGTACTCAGGTACGGTAAAAATGAGGACCTTAAACATAATACAGAGTACAAAACACAATCAAATGTACCCATAGTAGGAAAACAGCATGTAAAGGATTTGGGAATAATAATGTCTGACGACCTAACGTTTAAGGAGCATAACCAAGCAAATATTGCGACAGCCAGAAAAATGATAGGATGGATTACGAGAACTTTCAAATCCAGGGATCCCATCACAATGGTTGTACTCTTCAAGTCACTTGTGTTGTCCCGTCTTGAGTACTGCTCAGTACTCACTTCCCCCTTCAGAGCAGGAGAGATTGCTGAAATAGAGGGAATACAGAGAACATATACGGCACGCATAGATGCAATAAAGCACCTAAATTATTGGGATCGTCTCAAAGCCCTCCAAATGATCTCGTCAGTGCTGGTGTTCCATTCCACGCCTAGAACCTTTAATTTACTGGGTACCTGATAATCGGGAAATTCTTTCTCGATTAACTGGTTAAGCAGTTTATTATTTGAGGTCCATGACTGTAGTGGCATATTGGCTCCTAACAGTTCACGGTTAGCCTCATGGTAGATTTCTACCAGATCAGCTTGATCATTAGTTGTCCCCTGGAAATTGTCGACATACAAGTTGTCGCTAATGGTTGCCTTATAAGGGCTGTCTGATTTCCTCAAATGCGTGTCTAATGTTGCTTGCAAAAGAAACGGTGAGGACGTAGCACCAAATAATACAGAGGCGAACCGATAGGTGATTATTTCACTGTTAGGATCCAGTGGATCTTTGAACCAGAGGAATTTTGTGTAGTCACGATCTTCCTCCTGCAATCCTACTCGGAGAAAGGCTTTGCTGATGTCAGCAGTATAGGCAAAAATGCCTGTGCGAAATCGTAACAACACGTCATGTAGCCTTTGTGTTAGGCTAGGTCCCGTTTGGAGACATTCATTTAAAGACACACTGTTAGGCTTTACTTTAGCACTGCAATTAAAGACAATACGAATAGGTGTTGTCAGTGAGTCTTTCACCACGGCATGGTGAGGTAAATAATGACCTGTTTTTCGGTCATCGTGTTCAACAACTTTAATGAACTTATTGTCAAGTTGTTGTTGAATAAGTTGGTGATACATGGTTAGTTTGTCTGGCTGCTTCTGCAGTCGTGTTAATTGAGACTGCAATTGTGAGGCTGCCATAAAATAATTCACTGGAAGTTGGGGATGATCTAACTTCCATGGAAGTCTTACCCAGTATTGTTTATTTGAGTAGACAACTGTGTCCAGATATTGCTGGTAAGTCCATGTATCATCAGGACTTGGTTGCTCAGGGATGATGCCTAACGTATCTAAATCCCACAAACGATGTATTGGTGGGTCAGACTCAATGTCCTCGGCTATTTCCCTGAAGCGTAGGGGTGACTGCTCTAAGCCTAGTCACGCCACAATTACATTATTGGTTTGTTGGTTTGTGGACGCTGGACCTTGTCTGAAAGCACGGGTCCTGTGAGCAATTTGCCCCCTGCGGACGACAACAAATTCATACCATGTTGCCTAGTGCATCCAGTGATAAACTTGTAATAATGATCCGCGCCTATTAATATTCCAATATCTGTGAGGCAATCGGAATTATTTTATGATCCGCTAGCCTCATGCGGTTTCGCTTAAGGTGTCTTGCAGTGCGAGCTAATCCTGTGACCTGCAGGTCTGTAGGAATCTTATCCACTACCACCGCATGGATTGGGCTAGCAGAGGATCCTAATCTAACTAGTAATTTAACTACCTTGTAGTCACGCGGTCCACTATTTGATAGGAAACCAGAAATGTTTAACTTCACACTTTTGGTAGGTTTTAAATTTAAATCATCTACCAACTGTTGTGTGATGAAGGTTTTTTGGGAACCTTGGTCAAAGAGACCTCTACTGTTAATTCTAGATCTTTGGTTTATTAATTTAAGCTGAGCGGTAGGCAAGGTAGTACTATTGCCTGACTCAGTAGCAAGTACATTCACTTCGTGATGTACTTTACAATATTGCACTGCAGTAGAATTAGTAACATTCTCTCCAGTGGTCATGGTTGGTGTAGGAGATTTCCTACATAAGGCGTAGTGGTGTACACCTTGGTTACAACGGTTGCAAGTACGTAGTGGTACTGCACATTTCTTGGGATCATGAGAACCCATACATTTAGTGCATCTGTGCAATTCCTGTAACCTTTTAACTCTAGCATTATACGTAGGATAAGCAGAGCATTGGTAAGTGGTGTGTTCCTGATTGCAGAACAGACACTTTCTCTGGTTAATAGAATTAGTCTCTTTAGTAGACAAGTCATTGTTTATCTCTGAAGGAGATACTGAATAGGTACCTACATTTCCACTTCTTTTCCTGGTGGATGGAGTAGGTTTGGATTTATATTTATTAGACTTACTAGGAGTCTGTTTAGGTTTGACTGAAATATCAGTATTAATTGGTTTGGACTCAGGTTTAATTTTGTCATGAGTCTTTAACCTATTAACTGTGATCCTCAACCCCTCGAAAATCTGATCGAGAGTAAGAAACTCAGTATTATAATGTGAGCAGAGCTCTGTCAAGACGTTTCGAGGTAATTTCCTCTGTAACAATAGCTTGATAGACCATTCAGAACTAGGTATATTAACCTTGGTACCTAAGGCCTTTACTAGAGACTCTACTTCTAGTCTGAAGCTTTGAAGTGACTCTGGTCTACTGTTTGGTGCATTCAGATCTAGCAATTGATAATAAAGGGTAGCTATACTTAACTCTTTGTTGCAATAGTTCAACTTCAGAAGTTTTATAGCTTCCTCATAATTACTCTCATTAAGAGTAAGGTTATGTATGACCTTTTTAGCCTCTCCTGTGAGAAGACTGAGTAGGTATGAAAATTTAGAAACTTTGTCTAGAGACTGTTTCTTATGGATGTGAACTTCAAAGGAAGTCCAAAAATTGTCCCAATTTTCTGTATCTAATCCAGAAAAGGTGGGCAAGTCTAGAGTAGGTTGTGACGATAATCTCCTTCAAGAGATTGAGCCTGCTCTTCCCTCCAAAATTACGTCTTCACAATTATATAAAAAGACTATGGAAGAAATGTCCAACAACGACAACAACACCAGCACCAGCAAGGCTTGCCAGGGTGAGCAGAAACGTATGCATCCAGCCACCTGTTCGAACTCCAACCACCAAACTACCCGTTGATCGCTACGGCTCCGCTGATTGGTCGCCGGTCTGGCTGCACCTGCACTCGCCCCCAATACTACCTGATGTCTGGGGTCGCCCCAACATCAGTCCTCAGAATGTTCCGTGCTTTCGTAGCCAGCACTCCTCCCAGCTAGACGTTAGCGTGTACTGAGAGAGGTGGTGGCTTTAAGCCAATATTCCAGCACCTCCCACTTAACTTTTGTGTTGCACTTCTTATTATTTTGCCTTAACGTAACTTTCATTTTGTCATTTAAGTATTCTTATTATTTTGATTCATTGATTTTATTATAAGAATTTGTTTGTGCATTATTTTCATGTTTTGATTTATTTAACGTAATTAAAATTTCATTGTTAAAGTTTACTTGTGTTTTGTGTGTCTTCTCCTTACCTTACCACAGACGAAGTTCCAGTTTTTCTATTTTTTTTTATAACTATGTGACGAGGCCATACCCCTAGCCTTAAACAGCCGAACACCAACGCGTTACCGTCACAAGTTATATGGGGGCCTGTCCGGGATCCTCACTCAGGTACTGGTGCCAAGTGGTAATTTATGGTAAGCGTATTTAACTTTGTTAACGTAGCTTTACTATTTTTCATTCAATTTCATTTTTTATAAGGTGCGGTGTATTGTGCATTACGAGAGTAACATATAGTGAAGGTGAGACAACTTTGGATTACGTGGTGACTGTAGGCCTCAGTCATACTCTTAATTGGTCATCTCTCCCTCCATGTTATTACTCGTATTTACCATCTATGTCCCTTGAATATTTCTCATTCTGACAGATCATCATATTGGTACCCTGGTACTGTGGTCTGCCCCGGGTCAAGAGTACCCAATCTTCTGCAATCTGACTGTAGGAGGACAAAGAGGGCCATAGTTCCTCTAGCTCGAACTTTAGTTGCTGAATTGGGACCTCAGCAGCAGTTCTCGTCACCAGTTGACACCTCGCACCCCTACACGTCAGTCAGAGATGATGATACATACAACGGTAGGGAATTAGCTTATTTTTTCAGAGCACAAAAGTTCGCTAATTCTGTAAGTATCATATTAAATTCAGTAGGAAAAACTTGCTTTATGTCCTATAGAGACTTGGCAAGGTATGCCTACATCCTTGGACTACCAATTTTACTTTTGAAGCATTTAACTGTTTCAGTTGTTTTCGAAACTTTTGTTTCATTTGTTAGTAGGATTTTCTTGCCCTTATTCTCTCACATGAGTACCGGGTACAAGATTTCCTGCGCCCTTGATTTAATTTAATCATTTAATATCTTTCACTTAACGTTAATTGTTAAAGATCACACAGGATAGGTACCAGTTGCCACGTTGTCCTGTTTCTGACATTTCATTATTGAACATTCGTGTACCTTTATTTGCTAATTTCACCATGTTTCGTCTCCAAACTTTCCGTGCAAATCCAGCAGGTGAAATAGGAACTTTAAGTCGTGCCAAGAGGACTGAATTACAAACTCTTGCACATGAGTATCAACTAGAAGTTCCCTACCAAGCCAACAAAAATGACCTACACAACCTGTTGCTGGATTACTATTTAGAGCAAGGTAAGATAGACTCTGAAACTCATGAAACTTACTATATTGCAGATAAAACTGACTTGGCAACGATGAAACTTAAACTAGAGCTGGCTAAGATTGAACGTGAACAGCAAAGGGAAGCCCTCGAACAACAAGAACGAGCAGCTGCCATAAGAAGGGAAGAACAAGAACGCGAAGCTGCCTTGAGGAGGGAAGAGATCGCCCTCAAGGAACGTGAGTTTGCAATGCTCCGTGAACGTGAACGAGTACAGCTTGAAACACTCCAGGAGCGGGAACGCTTACAGCTTGAAACCAAACAACGCGAGTTGGAAATACAACGCGAACATGACAAGCAACAAGCAACTCTGGCTCTAGAGTGTCGTCAACGTGAAATCGCCTTGGAAACTTCACACTTCACTCAACGCCAACAAGCTACTGCCAATCTTCCCGTCAGTTTTAATATATCACATGCAAGTAAGTTAATGCCATCCTTTGTAGAAGCAGAAGTTGATGTGTTCTTTACCACCTTTGAAACCCTTGCTAATCAACTCAGTTGGCCTGTCGACCAATGGGCCACACTTCTCAGAGTCCATCTTACAGGTAGAGCTGCAGTCACACTCAGTACTTTGGCGTCTGAGAATGACTACTACACTCTGAAACAAGCAGTGTTAGACGCCTACCTACTTTCCACCGAAAGTTATAGAAGGAAATTCCGTGACCACCTGAAGGCAAGTACCACTACCTTCCTCGAGTTTGCTAACACGAAACGGAGGTATTTCATGAAATGGCTGGAAGCAGCACATGTCTCTACTTTTACAGAACTCGTCAACCTGATGCTTGTTGAAGAATTCTTGAGACGTGTGCCGCCTCCTGTCCGCCTCTACTTAGCAGATAAAGAAGAAACCGACTACCTGAAGTGTGCTAAGTCGGCTGACACTTACAGCCTCATCCACCGGCTGACACCTGAACCATCCTCCAGTAAGAAGTCGTGGTACAGTTACGAGAAGGTGAGCCCCGATCAAGCTGGTTCACAACTGTACTGCAAATATTGTAGACTCTATGGACATACCATAGACAAGTGTGGTAAGTCTCAATACAAGGGAACCACTGACCAACAACGACCCAAACCAACTCCTCCTAAGTCCGGTAAGCCTGTGATGAATGTTGGTGTTGATGTTAATGATCTTTCTCTTTTCAGTAACCACCTGTATACTGGAACTGTCTCTGCCAACGGTTCAAATCCGGAGGGACGTTTCAAATTGAAGATCTTGAGGGACACAGCGGCTCTACAATCAATCATCTTGAAGTCGGCTGTGCCCAACATAGTCTACACCGGGGAAACAGTCTTCATCACTGACCTCACTGCTACTACTCCATACCCTCTCGCCAGAGTCCACCTGGATTGTCCCTACGTGAACGGGGAAGTCCAAGTCGCCGTCAGGGAAAAGCCTTTTCCCATGCCTGGAGTGCAACTTCTCCTAGGCAACGACTTGGCAGAAGACCTGCAACCGACCAACCTGATCGTCATGGACAAACCCCAGGTGTGTAACTCTGTGCCAAGTAACCCTATTCTTGAGTATGTTCCAGCAGAGGTTCAAGAGAGTGATGAAGTTTCTCCTCCGGTTCTCGCGACCACCCGTGCGCAAGCCGCACGTCCACAGCCAGCTGACTCTACTGCTACCGCTGTCCCTCAAGACCCTCAGAAACTACCCCCGCATCTGACCAAGTTGGAGTTCCGTAAGTTGCAGAGGGAAGATCTTACTTTAACACCATTGTTTTTCCAGGCTGAGACTCAACCCGACAGTATTCCTGGGTTCTTCCTAGAGAACGACTTGCTCTACCGCAGATATAGACCCAGTAAACTGAAGGAGGAGGACGATTGGGCCAACACCGAACAACTTGTGATTCCCACCAGCCTGCGGCCCACTATTCTACACCTGGCCCATGGAGCATTCTCCCACTACGGCTTCAACAAGACTTACCATGGGATTCGTCAAGACTACTACTGGCCAGGTATGGTAAACAACGTCAAACAGTACGTAAAACAGTGTCATACATGTCAGATGGCAGGCAAACCGAACGTCTCCATTCCCAGAGCACCACTGATTCCCATACAGGTGCCTGCGGAACCTTTCCACAGACTCATAATAGACTGTGTTGGTCCTTTACCTCGGACCAGTTCAGGTAACGCCTACATCCTAACCATCCTGTGTCCTACCACCAGATTTCCCATAGCAGTTCCAGTGAAGAACATCACGGCTGCTACGGTTATCAAACATCTACTGAAGATCTTCACTCAATACGGATTTCCCAGGGAGATTCAAAGTGACTGTGGCACCAACTTCACCAGTGATCTCTTCAAAAGGACACTGGAGGAGTTCAACATCAAACAGGTATTGTCCAGCCCCTATCATCCTGCTTCACAGGGTTCTCTTGAACGTAGTCATCAGACCATCAAAGCACTCTTGAAAAAGTTTTGTAGTGAAACCTCAAAGGATTGGGATAAGCAGATTGACCTGATAATGTGTATTTTCAGAAGTCTCCCCAATGAGTCCCTAGGAGTATCTCCTTATGAGATGCTCTACGGCCGTAAGTGCCGTACTCCCCTTAAGGCTTTCAAAGACTCTCTCAGAGATGCCACCTTCAGTGAGCATCAGAATGTGCCCCAGTTTCTTCAAAACCTTCAACACATTCTAGAGAGAGTCCACCGCTTTGCCCATGATAATCTATTGAAAGCCCAGGTGAGAATGAAGACTCATTACGACCAGACCAGCAAAGTAAGAAAATTCAAGCCGGGAGACTTCGTCCTTGCCTATTTTCCTATCCCAGGTTCACCTTTACAAAACAAATTTTCAGGACCCTACTGCGTCAAAGAGTGCAGGAATAATAATAATTATGTGATAGAGACTCCAGATAGGCGGCGGAAGACCCAGCTGTGCCACGTCAACCTCCTGAAGCAATATAATGGTACTCCTCCCACTGTCTTGATTAATTGTTCTACCTTCACAGAACCCTACATCCACAGTGAGACCATCCCGGCTTCTTCTCCCGAAAGCACTGACAAGGAGTCGGCGCTTTCTAATTCCAAAATCCTTAATGATCTTCCCAAATGCTTTCAGGATAATACTCGTGCTCCTATGCCCTCTTCTAATTCCACTCTCACCTCGTCAGATAAGCCCTACATCCTCCATGTCGACGCCAGTGGTACCGACGATGGTGGTGTCGTGATGCAGCAACGAGGCGAGAAGAATACACCTGTCAGCGACTACTGCTACAAGGAACGACGGAACAATTGGCAAGGAGCTACTCTTCCTCATCCTGAAGCTTCAGCACTTCACTCCACACCTGAAAAGTGCTCGGTCCACCATCAATACGGACCACACCACCCTACACCTCCTGCAGCACGCCCACTTCTCATCTCAACGTCTTCTACTATGGGCTTGCTAACTGCAGAAATTCAACCTGGAGACACGCTATACCAAGAGTCTGACAACATCTTAGCCCATGATCTCTCCAGAGTTTATGAAGTAGAAGCAACTCCACCACATAACGACGTACTTCTTCCAGAACCGCAGGCTTCGGGGGAGAGTTGTGACGATAATCTCCTTCAAGAGATTGAGCCTGCTCTTCCCTCCAAAATTACGTCTTCACAATTATATAAAAAGACTATGGAAGAAATGTCCAACAACGACAACAACACCAGCACCAGCAAGGCTTGCCAGGGTGAGCAGAAACGTATGCATCCAGCCACCTGTTCGAACTCCAACCACCAAACTACCCGTTGATCGCTACGGCTCCGCTGATTGGTCGCCGGTCTGGCTGCACCTGCACTCGCCCCCAATACTACCTGATGTCTGGGGTCGCCCCAACATCAGTCCTCAGAATGTTCCGTGCTTTCGTAGCCAGCACTCCTCCCAGCTAGACGTTAGCGTGTACTGAGAGAGGTGGTGGCTTTAAGCCAATATTCCAGCACCTCCCACTTAACTTTTGTGTTGCACTTCTTATTATTTTGCCTTAACGTAACTTTCATTTTGTCATTTAAGTATTCTTATTATTTTGATTCATTGATTTTATTATAAGAATTTGTTTGTGCATTATTTTCATGTTTTGATTTATTTAACGTAATTAAAATTTCATTGTTAAAGTTTACTTGTGTTTTGTGTGTCTTCTCCTTACCTTACCACAGACGAAGTTCCAGTTTTTCTATTTTTTTTTATAACTATGTGACGAGGCCATACCCCTAGCCTTAAACAGCCGAACACCAACGCGTTACCGTCACAAGGTAAACGAACCTCAGGTAAGTGATTATTGAAGTGAGACCCAGTGTTGCTGGCATTGGATCCAGACTGTTTGGCTAATCAAAATAAGATTGACCTGCAGATCTGACTTGATCAAATTTCAGATCAGCCAATCTAACTACTGACTCCAAGTGATAAGAGTCAATGGGATTATCCTTAGTTAAGCCCTCAGCCTTATTAATTAATCTGGTCAAGTGACCTTTAAGGCTAATGTAGGTTCTCCTCAATTGTTCAGGAGTAGCCATGTTGGGCTTAGGTTCAAACTTCACAGTGTTAGTATATGTATTACTAATGAAGCTTGGGTACTTGTTCATTAGTGAACAGGTAACATTAATTGTAGCCTAATTTAAGGTGACTACTTTATATTTTACCTCACTTGAGGTTGAATGTACCTACCTACCTAACAACAAATAGCTAGATATTTTGTGTACTGTCTGAACTCCACCATTAGTTCTCGTCCGGTTAGCTCATCCTTATCACCATCAGAGTTAATGGAGATAATCCAGCAATACACAAAATAGATACACAAAATAATGCATACAAGAGAAATATTATGGAGACACTCCAATCAGAGTTATCTCAAAAATTTATCCTACCCTATAGAGGGTCAGCACAAATAATATAATATACACAACACTGACTAGTTTTAGATCTAGTCGTAATAATTCCTAACTAAGAACTATAAAATTATTTAGTCTGGGCTTGTACCAAATTCAGCACAATCTCAGCTAAATTCTACCTAATAACATGGGTAAAGATTATTGTGGTGCAATAAGGTAAATATAGTTGTGCTGTATTTTTGTTTTTTTTTTTTATAAGAGTGCTCTTGCACACACAGCTGAACAATTATGTACAGTTAAGTTTGGCTTGCCAGCCACAGCCTTTTGTGATGGTTGATGGTGTTAATTAACTTGTCAACCACATGCAACCTAGATTCCCCTGACAAATGTACACCGTCTCTGGTCAGGTTCTGTCTGTAAGGTCTGGCTGTAAATTGGATATATGTGGCATCCAATCTCACTCGTTTTTTCAGCCTGAAATTTATGTACTTAGCAGCTCTCAGGTAGTATTCCGGAGTTACTCCCCAACGATTATCTTGACTTGGTTGGCGAGGTTCCACTAATGTGAATACTACTGATTCACTGATGAGCTTGAAAGAAGAAATTATGTTTTTGAGGTGTTTGATCACCTCGGCTGGATGACGAGTGGGGTGGATGTCATTACCACCTAAGTATATAATGGTTAGATGGTGAGGCCACTCTAACGCAGGTGTTAGGGTGGTGTTATTGTAAAAGTTATGAGCTGTTGCTCCTGGTGACCTAAAGATTCTCACCTCGGTGTGAGGTATAGGTCTAAGTGTTGTGGGTAATTGGCTATGACCCACTAAAGCCACTTTATACATGAGGTAAGAGTAGCAATATGTTAGTGTGATCTAGGCTAACTAATGTGTTACACTGTTAGTTGACACAATTAATTAAATAGTTAGTCTAGCTTCTATCACACAAGATTAGTTATTAATGGTTAATATTTTAATTCTAAATTTAATGCCTATCCGGTTCGATAAGGACCATAATGTGGGATATTTGGGCTTGATTCTAATTAATTAATAGTTAATGTAGTAAATTAAATTACGAAGGACCACCCGCTTTTAAAGTAAAGAGGGAAACTGAGAATTTCTGATCAATGGATAATTTCTAGAGGAAACCAGTGACTATGGATATAACTAGAAAGTATGATCATAATAATAATTAATGGGCTGTATTATTAAATGAAACAAACCTCAAACACCTACATTGGGGGGTTATTACTGGAGGTAAGTACGTCCAGGAATTAGTGTGGTTCGTTCACTAATTCAATTAATAATAATCTAATCCTATAAGGTAATGTTGAAACTAATATCATTCACATAAAGAAGAATATAAATATGAGCATAGTAATGAGTTACAGTAAATCATACATTAATCTCAAAGCACTCTGCACAAATTAAATTGCAAAGGAATGGAAGAAAAAGGAAATAAATCTTAGCTTGACGGAGATTCCTTTAGTAAGCCATAGAAGTCCTCTTATTCTCCAGACTCGGTACACTAAGGAGTTGAACGGGCTAACATGGATGAATGCAGCATGAGGAATTCGTCTCTCGTGCTGCAAGATAAATAATTTCCAGTAGCAATTGATTTAACTACTCAATTTATATTCAAGAACATTAAGAATTTACAGATGATAATTTAATCACCTGTTATTAGGTGTTATAGCGCTGCTTAACGAACAATCACCCTGCTATCATCATACTTCTACCCGATGCATCAAATAAAAGGATACTTAGCTGTGGGCACTGTATAAGTATTAAGATTGCCGTATTTCGCATCCCAGGCTCCGGTGAACCTATCCTGGATAGTGATGCGCTTCAGCTGGCTGATCACGTGTCGTCAGGAACCAAGTCAAAGGGCTCCTTATTTAACACCACCATAGTTGAAGATATTATCTGCAAGTTGTTCACGCCTCACAGTGGCGGCTTTCATCTGTAGATGGATAACACCTGCCCTATTTGCTGGGCAATGGCGTCTTCTTATGAGTACGGTAAGCGCAGGTTTGCTTCCTTCGGCTCTGCACGTGTCCGCGTACTGAGGAGGATGGCGTCCCTCCAACCCACCGAGTCGGCGTTCATAAAACAAATTATTGTCTCGAACATTAATATTTCTCGCATTTGCGCTTGAAACGTTAAAGACTGGACGGGTTTATTATTTAGAGGAAAAAATTATTATTTACTAATTTAAGAATAGTAAATATATAAGGGAGAGGAATTAATGTCTCCCCATGGCATTCATTGATGACGTTAACTCTATCGCGAGGTAGACGCTATGATTCTAACGCTCTATTCGGCTTTTAGTTAGAGAACAATTCGTCTGCAATCAGTTGTCATACAGAATGCTTTAATTATGGAGAATCGTATTTAATTCTCACACAAATTGGATATAATGTGTTTACTGTAAGGAAATCTGACGCAATACTGGCGTCAGGTGATGTGAGAATTCTAGCCTACTGCACAGATGAATTATTAGTACATGAGAATTCTACGAGTTGTTAATTTTACTTACTACAATAGTTAGTATGGTTAGTAATAAGTAATGAGAATACAACAATGTTGTTCGGTGTTGGAAATATCCAACAACTATTAACGTAGTGGTTATAGGGAGACAAAGCCACACAGACCTTCCTGGGAGAGTACCCTGGGCCAACAGTCTAGTAGCAGATCTATGGGAGTAGCAATCTTCTGGCTACAAACAATATATAATACACCCACTGAACTGCATTGCTGGGGTGCAGATATAATAACCCAGCTGGCGACCTTGTTAAGAAGAAGATAGAGAAGACAGGCGGGAAAGGAGTTCCTGCAACCTTTTTGTCTGGCAGGCAAGATTCAGGGAGGTTATGGTTATAAGGTAAGCCTGAGTCTTCCTTCACTCCTCCACGGGTCTAGGCCGGAACTGTTAACAGCAGTTTCCCCGTGTTGGACTGAGGGGCTTCCAGGGTGAATCAGTGACACCCCTTTTGTGGTGGAAGCAAAGACCTGCGGAGGTGGGCATTGTTGGTCCTCTCTTGTGTGACCAAGGAGACTCCGGTGAATCCAGGGAGTCGGACGGGCTGAGTATTTGGGCCTTTTGAGCCCCTAGCAGCTAAGTGTTAGCAGAGCCCCGGCCCACCCCCCCACGTGATACCTGATCTCTTCAGGTTCTTCTGGGTTTAACTACCAGGATCCTCTGCAGCTCCTCCAGGCTGCTACACCACGAAGTTTTCCTTGGGCAACTATGGTGCTTCGCCTCTTCTATTAGGGTCTTCCACAGCTCTCCTGGCTGCTACACCATGAAGTTTCCTCGAACAACTATGGTGCTTCACCACCTCTACAGAAGCACGTGACACTCCTCTTCACTGCTTCTCCTCACAGCTCGAGGTCCTCTCCTCCACTACCTTGGAGTCTCATCTACTACTCCCTCTGTGCTGGCTTCGAAGTTCTCAGCAACTTCTTCCCCAAAGACAAACCTGCAACCCATTGACACTCCAATAAAAATGTTTCCCCATAAACACACAACAAAAATAACCACACAATATGTTTGCCTCCAACATCTATCTGCTCTCTACATACTGTGAGAGTGGACTCCCCCGTTTTGGGCTGGTCCATGCTCCACCTCGCCCGCCGGGCCTCACTCACTCTGGGAGGGTCCTCCGTGGAGCTGGGCTCCCTCAGTCACCTGCCAGCGCTCAGAGGAGAGGGACGTCGCTCCGTCCTCCAGGACGTTCCTCCCTCTCCACTCTCTTATTTTAGGCCTTCTGCCTTATCAAAACATGTCTAA
Source organism: Procambarus clarkii (assembly GCF_040958095.1). Taxonomy (NCBI): domain Eukaryota; kingdom Metazoa; phylum Arthropoda; class Malacostraca; order Decapoda; family Cambaridae; genus Procambarus; species Procambarus clarkii. The sequence continues at coordinate 4,975,434 of NW_027189128.1, read as the reverse complement.
CTTATCAATAACATTGCTACTGTCGCTGGGCACATGACCAACTACAAGCAATCGCTATAGACTGGCTTAGAATCGTGCTTACCACAGATTTTCTAGTCGAGGGCGCTCTCCCTCTGACGGAGTCTGGTCAGGGCACTCCCACGGCCCACAATAATGTCTCTGGGTGGCTTAATAAACACTCCTCGCCGTCCAGGACTTGAGACCACAACGTTCCCAGCTCGATTCCACAGCTGGCACATCTGCACACTTCTCTTCTCTTGGAGATATATCACTAGGATTCCTTTCAGACGGGAGCTCAAACGGAGCACGGCTTTCCCCTGCGATGTCTGGCACTCAAGTGAGGTCAAAGCCCTCCAGAAGCGAGCCTCACGCCTCCAGTAAAGTATCCACATCTCCTACCCAGTCATTTATCTATTTTCTTATTCACTGCCCATAATCTCAAATTGTTTATTAAATCCAACCAGCTATTTTACATCTATGTCTTCACCTCTATATTTCCTAGACCTTCTAGTCAGGTCAGGTTTGATAGAATAATTCTCAAGGGGAGACTCGTTTTTCGGCTACCTGGGATCATAACATTTCCCAACAAACTTTACATTTATCTCTGTTAGATCAGTCAAGGGTACTTAAATATTGGCAATACCTTCAGTGTGGCAAATGGTGCTACATAGCCTTCCCGGTTTGGTGCCTTCTTTTGATAATTACCTTACCTTCAGTGTGGCAACGGAAATATTCGGCAGCCTTCAGCAACCTGCACACATGTCCTTTCCTGCTCATGACGTTGGCATTTCAGCAATGGCACTGCACGAGTCTGGATCTAGCCTGTTTATCGTCTGTGCTCACCTGGAACTCCAGAAACTTTAATTTCTGAGCTGCCAGAACAATCTGAACATTTAATTTAAAATCACTTCTGAACATTTAATTTAAAACCTGCTCGAGGTAACAGTGTCAGTGGAGTCTCACAAGTGTCACCAAACGTCCAGGAATATATCACATCATCATCCAGGTATATAGTGAGTGCCTTCCCAAGACTGGACTGAGTTTGTAATTAATGGCCCTCTTATATGAGGGGCTGTCTTTTGGCCGAAAGGCATCCTACAAAATGGTAGGTGTTCCTGCCATCGAAAATGCTGTCTTCTCCCGTTTTCTCAACTACCGGTAATGCCCAATATGCAGACTTGGCATAAAGAGTGGAGAAATATATTGCTGCCCCGAACTGGTCTATTAAATCCTGAATTAGGGATAAATGATATCACCCTTAGTAATTTCGTTCACCTTCCGGTAGTCCACACAAAAACAGTAACTACCACCTGGTCTACGAACTAACACAATAGGAGACAACCCTGGTGACATACTAGGCTCTCTAGTGTTCTGTCTTAACATTTTCTGGCACTCATGCTGGATAACAATCTTTGCCTTTTCTGTGAGCCCATTACCAGGTGTAAACAGGTGTGTAGTCACCTGTTAGGATAGTGTGCTCAATTATATTAACCCTTAAACTGAGCAATACATGTATAGATGATTTCAGTAACAAAACCGAAACCACGCAATACATTAATAGCTGTTTGTGTCTAGCGCCTTAATTTAAACGCCCCGCATGGGATAGGGACAGCTATAGTGCAGCCACAACCAATAGTTGACAGACGCCACCAAGAAAAAAAATTGTGACCAACATTCCTGGGTACAAGAGCTTCAGTATTGAGCGAGCCACCAAGGCTGATTGATGCATGCACCATGAATGCACAGCACATGTGACTTGTCACTTCAGCTTGTGACCACAGCATCGCCTAAAAAGTCAAAATATATATGTTCATGCTATTATTGAACGACGATAGTATTACAGAAGACCCCGACTGATAAAACTGACCAGGATTCTGATAACAGGATTGTGGTGATGTTGAGCGTTGTGATCCATGGAAGGAGTAGTAATGCTGTGGGAGGGAGGGTGGTGGCGGCGTCGTCTTCTTACTGTGTGTGGCCACCTTTTGACTGCACTCGCCACACCAGCTTAGTGGTTCACTATGGTGAAGCCAAATGTAGATACTTATACATATAACGTATATATAGTGTAATAACAGCAATAGGAGTAGGTTGGGAGCCGCCAATTTGGCGAGGGAGGTGTGTCGTCTGCACGACTTGTCATGTTGCTGGTGGCCACTATAGTCTTTGGGCACCATACCAGCTTGTTTGTACAAGTATGGTGATTAAAACAGGTAGATACTAATATATAATGTGTGTGTGTGTGTATGTGTGGGTGTGTGTGTGTGTATAGCATAATACCACAAACAATATTGTTGGGGAGAAATATTAGTGCGTCTGACCTTGAGGGCGGCAGCCACCAGCTGATTGTGTGAGTAGCTACGTCTTATTGCCTTTACTCACCATAAGCCTAGATGTACAGTTATGGTGAACAAAACATGTAAATACTTGTATATAACGCCTGTGTATAGTGAATAAATGCAAAAAAAGTTGTGACGGTAAAGCGTTGGTGTTCGGCTGTTTCAAAAGCTGGGGGCAGGGCCTCGTCACATAAAAAAAAAAGAGAAGTTTGTCCTTTCGTCTGTGGTAAGGTAATGGGAAGACACACAAAACACAAAGTATATAAACAATGAAACTTTAATTACTCTAGAAAACGAGACATGAATAAAGACAATCTCATAAAATTCAAAACAGGTCAACGAACAAAACAACATGAATAATTACTGGTAATGAAAAGTTACTCTAAGACAAGAATGCAAGTTAAAATAAATCAAATAAGTGAGGTGCTGGGAATACTGGCTTCAAGCTGCCACCTCCCTTAGTACACGAAAGCCAAGGCTTAGTCTACTAGCGAGAGATGTCAACTCCAAGGAGCACAGAGATATTCTGAGGAGTACGGCGGCTGCTGACCCAGACGTCGACTCTTGGTGGTGGCGTGAGTGCAGGTGCGGCGAGACACCAGCCAATCAGCAATAGGCAGGCGGAGAATGAGCAGTTTGCTGGTTACGGCGGGCTGTAGCCGGTGTGTCGGGGTGTGCATGGTATGATTTGCTTCCTGGGCAAAACGTTTGGCGATACTGGTGGACGTATCTTCAATATAGTATCTTGTACTTGAACGACGTAAATGTGTAGGGAAGAGCAGGCTCAATCTCTCTTGAAAGAGATTATCGTCACCACTCTCCCCTGAAGCCTGCGGTTCTGGAAGAAGTTTCGTCTTCATGTGGTGGAGTGATAGTTGGAGTTGCTTCTACTTCATAGACTCTGGAGAGGGCGTCGGCTATGATGTTGTCAGAACCCTTGATATAGCGGATCTCCAGGTTGAAATCTTGCAGATATAAAGCCCATCGTAGAAGACGTTGGTTATTGAATTGGGCTTGATGTAAGAAGCGGAGAGGATTGTGGTCTGAGAAGATGGTGGTAGACCTGGCACCTTGTAGGTATGGAGCAAAGTGCTGGAGATTCAGGACGATGGAGAGTAGCTCCTTCTCGATAGTGCTATAGTTCCTCTGGTGGGGTTTCAACTTGTAGCTGACAGGTAGAACCTCCTCGCCTCGTTGCTGCATCAGGACACCACCGATGCCGGTACCACTGGCGTCGACATGAAGGATGAAAGGCTTGGTGATATCTGACGAGGCGAGAATAGGATTAGAACAGAGGAGGAATTTGAGTTGTTCGAAAGCAACGGTTTGCTGCATGGTCCAATTATACCATTGCTTGGGACTGGTTAAAGTAATTAATGGTGTTGTTACCGTACTAAAATTTCTCACAAACCTACGGTAGTAGGAGGCAAGACCAAGGAAGCGCAGGAGCTGCTTCCTGGTGGTAGGCTGTGGATAATGCTGGATGGCTTGAGTGTGTGTGTCTAACGGAGCTAGGCTGCCACTCCCAATTACATGACCCAGATAACGCACTTTACCTTTGGCGAAGGTGGACTTGCCCAGGTTGATGGTGAGGCCGGCTGTCAGGAGCTTGGCGAACAGTCGTTGCAGCTGGAGCAGATGTTCGCTCCAGGTGTTGGATGCTACGACGATATCATCCAAATAGGCGTAGGTGTTATCCAAGCCCTGGATGACGCGGTTGACAGCTCTCTGAAAGGTGGCCGGGGCATTACATAGTCCGAAAGGAAGGCGTGCATACCTGAAAAGTCCAAAGGGAGTGATAAAGGCAGATATTTCTTTAGCTCGCTCTGTTAGACACACTTGGTAATACCCCTTAAGCAAGTCCACCTGGGACAAGTACTGGGCATTACCAATAGCGTCAAGAATGTCATCTATCCTTGGCAAGGGGTATGCATCCTTGACAGTCACATTATTTAATTTACGGTAATCCGTGCAAAATCTCACCTTCCCATGGGGTACCAAGATACAGGGTGAGGCCCAGGGGGACTCACAAGGTGTAGCCAGTCCATGATCCAAGAGGTACTGCACCTCAGCACGCATGACTTCCTTCTTGCTAGGGCTGATTCGGTAGAAGGGTTGACGAATCAGCCGGGTGTCAGGGAGCAGTTGGATGTCGTGCTGGGTAACATTACACTCTTGTGGATCATCTCGGAACAACTCCTGATGTTCTTTGAAGATCTTGATGAGAGGTGCACTATGATTGTCCTGAAAATAATTGTGAAGATCAGTTAGGATTTCCGAATTGGAAAGCGCTGACTCCTTGTCAGTGCTTTCGGGAGGAGAAGCAGGGAAGGTCTCACTGTGGATGTATGGCTCTTTAAAGGAAGAATATGTTATCATGACAGTGGGAGGAGTACCGTTATATAGCTTCAGGAGGTTGACGTGGCACAACTGGGTCTTCCGCCGCCTATCTGGAGTCTCTAGAACGTAGTTGTGGTTGTTTCTGCACTCCTTGATGCGGTAGGGTCCTGAAAACCTGTTTTGCAAAGGAGAACCTGGGATAGGGAAATAAGCAAGCACGAAGTCTCCCGGTTAAATTTCCTTACTTTGCTGGTCTGGTCGTAATGAGTCTTCATCCTCTCCTGTGCTTTCAATAGATTATCCTTAACAAAGTTATGCACCCTCTCTAGAATGTGTTGTAGGTTTTGAAGAAACTGGGGCACATTCTGATGCTCACTGAAGGTGGCATCACGTAGAGAGTCTTTGAAAGCTTTGAGAGGAGTACGGCACTTACGACCGTAGAGCATCTCATAAGGAGATACTCCTAGAGACTCATTGGGAAGACTTCTAAAGATGCACATTATCAGGTCAATTTGCTTATCCCAATCCTTAGAGGTTTCATTACAAAACTTCTTCAGGAGTGCTTTAATAATCTGATGACTACGCTCAAGAGAACCCTGTGAAGCAGGATGATAGGGGCTGGACTATACCTGTTTGATGTTGAACTCTTCCAGTGTCCTCTTGAAGAGATCACTGACGAAGTTGGTGCCACAGTCGCTCTGAACCTCCCTTGGAAATCCATACTGGGTGAAGATCTTCAATAAGTGTTTCACAACAGTAGCAGCCATAATGTTCTTTACTGGAACTGCTATGGGGAATCTGGTGG